>NC_133336.1:218284848-218356380 GCF_042186555.1 Aquarana catesbeiana | reverse complement strand
CCTCTGTAGTGATTGGTTCTTCTGGCTCTGGGGAGGGGGGAGGGTGGGGCTCCTCTGTAGTGATTGGTTCTTCTGGCTCTGGGGAGGGTGGGGCTCCTTTTGTAGTGATTGGTTCTTCTGGCTCTGGGGAGGAGGGAGGGTGGGGCTCCTCTGTAGTGATTGGTTCTTCTGGCTCTGGGGAGGGTGGGGCTCCTTTTGTAGTGATTGGTTCTTCTGGCTCTGGGGAGGGTGGGGCTCCTTTTGTAGTGATTGGTTCTTCTGGCTCTGGGGAGGGTGGGGCTCCTCTGTAGTGATTGGTTCTTCTGGCTCGGGGGAGGGTGGGGCTCCTCTGTAATGATTGGTTCTTCTGGCACTCGGTCACCTCCTAATTAAAACAATAAGTGGAGCGGACCAGTCACCTCCTCCTGTAATAGTATTATTGAGGAGGCTGCAACACTACCAACTCCTACAGAGGGGGGCAGTAGTGGTCTAGAGGGTGGTGTGGGGGGGGGGTGTTATGGTGTGTGTGTTGGGGGGAGGGGGGGTGTTTGTAACATAAGGAGCTAAATTTCTAATTTTTCTTTTTTCATCTGCTTGTATTTCAGAGAAAGACGGGTAAGTGGTTACTTACTGGAACGTGCCGCCTGTCCTCTGTGTGGCCGCCTCCCTTTCTCCTCCCCCCTCCCCCTCTGTACTCCCCTCTAGGGGGTCACCCTGCTCACACAGATAATGTAATGTAATCTTTCTGCCTCAGTGTCCCCTTTCCACCTCCCCGGGGGCGGCCCCGCTCACGCTGTCCCCTTTCCACCTCCCCGGGGGCGGCCCCGCTCACGCTGTCCCCTTTCCACCTCCCCGGGGGCGGCCCCCGCTCACGCTGTGCTCTTTCCACCTCCCCGGGGGCGGCCCCCGCTCACGCTGTGCTCTTTCCACCTCCCCGGGGGCGGCCCCCGCTCACGCTGTCCCCTTTCCACCTCCCCGGGGGCGGCCCCGCTCACGCTGTCCCCTTTCCACCTCCCCGGGGGCGGCCCCGCTCACGCTGTCCCCTTTCCACCTCCCCGGGGGCGGCCCCCGCTCACGCTGTGCTCTTTCCACCTCCCCAGGGGCGGCCCCCGCTCACGCTGTGCTCTTTCCACCTCCCCGGGGGCGGCCCCCGCTCACGCTGTGCTCTTTCCACCTCCCCGGGGGCGGCCCCCGCTCACGCTGTGCTCTTTCCACCTCCCCGGGGGCGGCCCCCGCTCACGCTGTGCTCTTTCCACCTCCCCGGGGGCGGCCCCCGCTCACGCTGTGCTCTTTCCACCTCCCCGGGGGCGGCCCCCGCTCACGCTGTGCTCTTTCCACCTCCCCGGGGGCGGCCCCCGCTCACGCTGTGCTCTTTCCACCTCCCCGGGGGCGGCCCCCGCTCACGCTGTGCTCTTTCCACCTCCCCGGGGGCGGCCCCCGCTCACGCTGTGCTCTTTCCACCTCCCCGGGGGCGGCCCCCGCTCACGCTGTGCTCTTTCCACCTCCGGGGGTCGGCCCCGCTCACGCTGTGCTCTTTCCACCTCCCCGGGGGCGGCCCCCGCTCACGCTGTGCTCTTTCCACCTCCCCGGGGGCGGCCCCGCTCACGCTGTGCTCTTTCCACCTCCCCGGGGGCGGCCCCGCTCACGCTGTGCTCTTTCCACCTCCCCGGGGGCGGCCCCGCTCACGCTGTGCTCTTTCCACCTCCCCGGGGGCGGCCCCCGCTCACGCTGTGCTCTTTCCACCTCCCCGGGGGTCGGCCCCCGCTCACGCTGTGCTCTTTCCACCTCCCCGGGGGTCGGCCCCCGCTCACGCTGTGCTCTTTCCACCTCCCCGGGGGCGGCCCCCGCTCACGCTGTGCTCTTTCCACCTCCCCGGGGGCGGCCCCCGCTCACGCTGTGCTCTTTCCACCTCCCCGGGGGCGGCCCCCGCTCACGCTGTGCTCTTTCCACCTCCCCGGGGGTCGGCCCCCGCTCACGCTGTGCTCTTTCCACCTCCCCGGGGGTCGGCCCCCGCTCACGCTGTGCTCTTTCCACCTCCCCGGGGGTCGGCCCCCGCTCACGCTGTGCTCTTTCCACCTCCCCGGGGGTCGGCCCCCGCTCACGCTGTGCTCTTTCCACCTCCCCGGGGGCGGCCCCCACTCACGCTGTGCTCTTTCCACCTCCCCGGGGGTCGGCCCCCGCTCACGCTGTGCTCTTTCTTGCAGTAAGAAAGTCATCTACAGTCAGCCGTCAGAGACGCGGAGTGATGTAAGTACAGCCGGAATTGCATTGTGTGTAATGGGGAAGGGTTATTATGGGCTGGATTCCCAGTTGTGGGCGGAGTCCAGCAGACTGAAGTGCTCACCGATCTCTTGGCAATTTATCTGTGAATTCTGTATAATATGACAAAGACCCTCATTGTATGGCTGGCGGTCCGTCCATCATTGGGCTCTGCCAGTACCCGCCCAGAATGGTGATGTGAGACGTGATGGGTGGCCCGGGTTGTAAACCTTTTTTATTTTCTCGTCCAATGAGGGACATGGGAATTCAGGTACTGTCGGGTTATACTTCCACCTGGAGGAGCATTGGACACTGACAAATAAGCCCCAGCATTGCAACAACCCCACCCCCCCCCCCCCAAAACACGGATGGATGATGGACATGAACAGTTGACCTGAAATTCCTCGGCTGGGCTGGAGGTTTTGACCTGAAATTTCCGTCCTTTCCTCTTATGGAAGCTCTTGGCTGTTGGGAAGAACTTTTCTTCCACGGGTTAGTTTTCAGCCAATCCAGGACAGGCTCAGAACCTGGACGACGTGGATTGAGGACTCTCCATTGTATTCAGGCAGCTGCGGCTACACACAGTCACTGCCTCTGATGGGATACATTCGGCTGATCATTTTCTGCCCCCCCCCCTCCCCCCTCAGGCAACTATTTCAGTCTGTTTTAGTCAGGCCTGGGGCTGCTTTGCGGGGCCTAGAATTTTTTGGCTGATTTAGCATGTAACTCCTGTACCATGTACTGGTATGAGAGCCTCCTGTTCTTTGTATTGCTTCCTTTGTGTGACCGTCCCTGGTGTTCCTGCCAGTCCCCTATTGTCCTATTTTATACTGACCAAGCTAGGCATGAGAAGCTCATCCTTCCCAATGTGGTCAGTTTTCTGGCCTGTCCTCCAATGGCCAAAACTTGTGCTGACACGCCCCCCTGCAAAGCTTTTCCCTGAGAAGATCAGATTACTGCTGTTTCTCTGCCTCCTGCTGACTCTCTTTCCCCTGTAGTCTTCACCACCACCTCTCCAGAGTTCCTTATGCAGGTCCGGCCCCCTCTGGTGGTGCGTTGAGGGACGCGGGTCCGGCCCCCTCTGGTGGTGCGTTGAGGGACGCGGGTCCGGCCCCCTCTGGTGGTGCGTTGAGGGACGCGGGTCCGGCCCCCTCTGGTGGTGCGTTGAGGGACGCGGGTCCGGCCCCCTCTGGTGGTGCGTTGAGGGACGCGGGTCCGGCCCCCTCTGGTGGTGCGTTGAGGGACGCGGGTCCGGCCCCCTCTGGTGGTGCGTTGAGGGACGCGGGTCCGGCCCCCTCTGGTGGTGCGTTGAGGGACGCGGGTCCCGCCCCCCCTGGTCGTGCATTAAGTACTGATTTGCTACAAATCTAACAAACAAATAACTTCTAGGTTCAGCCCGGTTGGCCCCTTCTACTCCCAGCATACCTTAGTGTCCAGTCCTCCTGTAGGTGGCAGTATAACCCAACAGTATCAGAATTTGTGTCCATCAATGGACTCCAATGAAAGGATTTTATGCGGAGTTCCTTTTTATTTTCTATGAAGCCTTAATAATGAAATGTTTTATTTCAGAAAAACTTCCAGCAAACGTCGTCCTTCCTGGTGTGAGTCTCCTGTGCGGGGCGGCCGCCCGTCGTCTTCTCCACTGTGGCCTTTCACCTGTCCAGAGGAATTCCATCTCCCTAGATGTCTGACTCCCGGGGCGGGGTGATGGGGTGTGTGTGTGTGTGGGGGGGGGGGGGGGGGTGAGTGTGTGTGTGTGTGTGTGAGATTCGGGGGGGGGGTGAGATTCGGGGTGCGTGTGACGCCAACCGTGTAGGAGAAGAATGGGGACCGGCGTGGGCTTTACATGTGGTTTGTTATTTATAACTCTCAGACTTTGTGCCTTCTGCTGATCTCCAATGAGCCAGGAACAATGCTTTCCAGATTTTGCCCAGAAATCTTTTATATTTTAGCTATTTATTGATTAGCGATTGGGATCAGATGTCATGCTTATTATGTTACCTGTAGTAAGTCCAGGCTCAGAATAGGGGAAAGATTAAACCTCTCCAGTTATTGGGTGACAATGCTCACTCATTGGTCGGTTTGGGGCAACACATGCAGTAATATCACTGCTGCTCAATATTATTCCATGTGGTGACAGCTGACTGTGGTTTTTTTTTTTTTTTACTTAATGTAACTTTTAAAATTTTTTTGACCATAATTAAATTTAATAGGTCACACTATGAGGGATATGAATTAATTGCAATATTCTGCCATGGCTACAAGAGGGCAGGGGTACACAGGTTAGGACAAAGCACCAAAAAAGAAGCTGTGGTTGCCTCCCGCGGAGCTCCTTGGGTTTGTTGCCTCCCGCGGAGCTCCTTGGGTTTGTTTCCTCCCGCGGAGCTCCTTGGGTTTGTTTCCTCCCGCGGAGCTCCTTGGGTTTGTTTCCTCCCGCGGAGCTCCTTGGGTTTGTTTCCTCCCGCGGAGCTCCTTGGGTTTGTTGCCTCCCGCGGAGCTCCTTGGGTTTGTTGCCTCCCGCGGAGCTCCTTGGTTTGTTGCCTCCCGCGGAGCTCCTTGGGTTTGTTGCCTCCCGCGGAGCTCCTTGGGTTTGTTGCCTCCCGCGGAGCTCCTCACAAGTGTGAAGTAATGTCTCAAGGTCTCCCAGGAAGAGTTGTAGAGTTAGAGAGTGAACCGAGCATCTTGCATATGGGGCCAGAGGACTGTCCGAAGGGCCACAATATTCCCTCATATACTGAGGTGACATATATGGAACACCCAGAGGTAGTGCCTGTAGGCAGTCCTACTACCATCCACACCCTCTGCCAGGGGCTGCCAGAAGGCCGTATTTATGAGTGGGAAGTCCTGATTTCTATCTAACGCTTGACAGTCCTGATGCAGGGACAGCAGAGGGGTCCGGTATGGGCTGCGTGTCTGATTGGTTCTAGCGGGAGCAGCCAGTGATGGGCTGAGCATTGGTAACCTGATGTGGGTGCCAGAGAAGTTGGATGATCTGCAGGGAGGGAATAGTCCTTGTGTGGTGTAGATGGTGGGGGGGGGGGGGGGGGGGTTGTCTTGTACTTTTTCTCAAATTTTTTTTTTTTTTTTAAACATGTTTTTCTATCATTTTTAAATCCACATTTTGGGAATAAATCTCCTAAATGAAAGAATTATCTGTCCTGTGTTCTTATATGGGAAGGGGTGGATGGGGGGGTCTGGTCTGTAATGTTTTGGAGAAGGTGGGGGCTATAACTTATGGTTGGGGGGGGGGGGGGGGATTTGCCTAAAATAGGTGGAGGAGGTGAGGGCAATACATCGATTGGTTGGGAGGTCGGCCTACGCTCTGTCTGAGCACAGCAGTTGGTGCGATGAGAACGACCTACCCTCCTCTGCCCACTTCCACCATCATTATTCTGTCTGCCAGTCACCAGGCTGGAGTTTGGCTGGCTTAACTGGGGCATCCACCTGACTTACAGAAAAGCTGGACTGAGCGGGTCAGAGCTGAAGGGTACGGCGCCATGTCTGTGCAGATGGAGATCATGTGACTGGACGGGAAGGCTCATCCATTCTACGAACATTAAATTGGCTCGTCTAGCAGACATCAGTTTTTTTTGTGAATTACATTTTCCTCTCATATAACCACTCTGTACGGTGTGTTCACTGATATAATATTCACCCTCAGAAAATGGATATCAAACTCTTTATTAATGTGTTTAATTTCTACCAAGGTCTATTGGGAAACATGATGTCCCTGACAGTAGACTCCACATGGACTATCCCACCCCATACAGTAGGATCTACATCGACTGTCCCTTCCATGAGATGTCCCCAACAGTGGACTATACATCGACTGTCCCTTCCATGAGATGTCCCCAGCAGTGGACTATACATCGACTGTCCCTTCCATGAGATGTCCCCAGCAGTGGACTATACATCGACTGTCCCTTCCATGAGATGTCCCCAACAGTGGACTATACATCGACTGTCCCTTCCATGAGATGTCCCCAACAGTGGACTATACATCGACTGTCCCTTCCATGAGATGTCCCCAGCAGTGGACTATACATCGACTGTCCCTTCCATGAGATGTCCCCAGCAGTGGACTATACATCGACTGTCCCTTCCATGAGATGTCCCCAGCAGTGGACTATACATCGACTGTCCCTTCCATGAGATGTCCCCAGCAGTGGACTATACATCGACTGTCCCTTCCATGAGATGTCCCCAGCAGTGGACTATACATCGACTGTCCCTTCCATGAGATGTCCCCAGCAGTGGACTATACATCGACTGTCCCTTCCATGAGATGTCCCCAGCAGTGGACTATACATCGACTGTCCCTTCCATGAGATGTCCCCAGCAGTGGACTATACATCGACTGTCCCTTCCATGAGATGTCCCCAGCAGTGGACTATACATCGACTGTCCCTTCCATGAGATGTCCCCAGCAGTGGACTATACATCGACTGTCCCTTCCATGAGATGTCCCCAGCAGTGGACTATACATCGACTGTCCCTTCCATGAGATGTCCCCAGCAGTGGACTATACATCGACTGTCCCTTCCATGAGATGTCCCCAGCAGTGGACTATACATCGACTGTCCCTTCCATGAGATGTCCCCAGCAGTGGACTATACATCGACTGTCCCTTCCATGAGATGTCCCCAGCAGTGGACTATACATTGACTGTCCCATTTGTGGGATGACCCAAACCCCCCCCCCCCCCCCCCCCCCCCCCACCAGCCAGTAGATTACAATCAATATGTCCCCACCACACAATGTTCCCAGCAATATACGATCCATTAACTTGCCCCCTTCCCCTGCATGTCCCTGGCTGTAAACTCTACATTGATTCTGTCCCTTTCTTGAGATTTCCCTGCAGTATCATGAGATGTCCCCGGCAGTAAACTTTTTATATTGACTTTGTCCCTAACATTTGATGTCCCTGGCAGTGACTATACATTGACTCTGTCCCTTTGAGCAATACCCCTCCCCAACCAGGAGGATCTATATTGACTCTGTCCCTTCCATGGGATTCCCCCTGCAGTAGACTCTACATTGACTAACCTTGTACACTAGACTATACATCGGCTTTGTCCCTTACCGTAGACTATACATTGGCTTTGTCATTTACAGTAGACTTTGCATTGGCTTTGTCCCTCATGGGATGTCCCCTTACAGTAGACTCTACATTGACTTGGTTACGTTCTTGTGATGTCCTCTGCAGTAAACTATACATTCACTGCCCCTTCTGTAGACTAGACATTGGCTTTATCCCTCATGGGATGTCCATTGCAGTAGACTATATATTGACTTGGTCTCTTTCTTGTGATGTCCCCTTACAGTAGACTAGACATTGGCTTTGTCCCTCATGGGATGTCTGTTACAGTAGACAATACATTGACTTGGTTCCTTTCTTGTAATGTCCCCTTACAGTAGACTATACATTGCCTTTGTCCCTCATGGAATGTCCCTTGCAGCAGACTATTCATTGGCTTTGTCATTTACAGTAGACTCTGCATTGGGGACATCCCATGAGGGACAAAGCCAGACAGACTCTACATTGGCTTGCTCCCTTTCTTGTGATGTCCCTTGCAGTAGACTATACACTGGCTTTGTCATTTACAGTAGACTCTGCATTGGCTTTGTCCCTCATGGCATGTCCCCAGACAGACTCCATTGACTTGGTCCCCTTCTTGTGATGTCCCCTGCAGTAGACTATATTCCTTGCAGTAGACTATACATCAGCTCTGTCCCTCATGTGATGTCCCCAGACAGTCGACTACATTGACGTTGTCACATACATTCATACAATAAGGTGCTGGGTTAGTAGAAGAGTAGTTAATCACTTATTCTCTAACGTTTTAGACTTTTCATGTCTCTCTATAGCAGCAATTCACTCGTCGTCCTCCCTCCTGTCTCGGATTCAGTCAGTTCCCCCCGATGATGCCTGGTTCAGATTTCTGCTTACTACTTGAAGACACTGATCATCTTATAGAACAGAAGTGGTGCTGTGCAAACGGGAATAAAAAAAAGTTTTCTGGCCATAAACTTTCAAGAAGTGGCCCCATGTATTTATCAGGATGGCTGTCCCCACCCCCCATGTGGTTCATTGACATGGCAGATGAGGCAGTATTCAGAGAGAAGGGTGTCTCTAGATTCATTGGATGGATGTATATAAACAACACTCCTCTAGGAGAAGGTCCTGAGGGGGATCTTCTGAAACAGACCTCATTGCCGAACGTTCCACCTCTCACACCTCCAGAATAGATTACAATTCAGCTGCTAAGCAAATTCACACAAATCTCCAATTCTTAGATTCTCCAGATTAAAGTGTTCTGGAGGAAACATTCAGCTGGTGGGTTTTCTACATTCCCCTAGAAGTTAGGATATAAGGCATCAGTGTATGGCGTGCCTGGCTGGGTTGAGCCGGCTTCTACTATAGAATGGTGTCTAGGACTAGAGATCATACGTTGCTGATCCTGACACTTAATGGGCTTCCTTCTTTCTCTGACTTATCCCTGAATGATTCTTCCAGTTTCAGCTTTTCTGGGTCTCCATAGCGAACGCTCTCATGAAAGCAGCATGGCGGAGACACTTTGAGGACTTGATCAAATAAAGTAAAGTCTGCTACATACTTTCCACTGGAGGACAAAGAAATGATTGGGCTGAACTCATAACCCCATAAAATCTCCTCGGGAAGGTAGGATGTTCTGACCTGACAGGTTGCACTGGTGGACTCCACTGTCCCACTAAGAATGACCACCAGTTCAAAGTCCCCTTCACCCGAGCGAATAGCCACATCTCTGAGAGGACTTGACTCATCAACCACATGATAGAAAGTGAGTGGAAGGATTAGAAATGGACTGTCAGAAGAGGTGTCCACCTGGAAGTCCACATTGATCTGATTCAGATGTATGTTCTCGCCCTCTTTTGTGGCCTGGGTGTGAAGGAGTTTTCCAGTTACTTGGCATCCGATGAGTAGACTTTTGCGCATGTTCGCCACTCGAATCATGAGACAGAGCTTGCCTTCATTTTGGGCCACCACGGCATTCTGGCTGAATTTGATAGTCTCCGCTCTTTTTTTTGGGCGAGCAATTTTTGCCAAAAAAGTTCCAGTGATAAAAATTTCCATGATTGTGGTCAAAACCAGCTGACTGATGAGCAGGATGATGGCCAGAGGACATTCTTCGCTGATGTATCGGAAGCCATAGCCAATGGTGGTCTGTGATTCCAGCGAGAAGAGGAACGCTCCAGTTAAAGTGTGGACCTGCATGACGCAGGGGGTGTGGTTAGCCGGTGCATTGAATTCCAGGAGATCACCATGGACTAAGGCCACAAGGTACCAGATCACTCCAAAAATAAACCAAGTTCCAGCAAATGTGGCAGAGAATAGAAGCAGCTTATATCGCCATTGCATGTCAATGAATGTCGTCCATAGGTCCTTGAGGTAGAGGAAACTCTTATCGGTGATGTGGTCCATGCGCACGTTACTCCGCCCATCCTTGGTCATTACACGCCTCCGCCTCAGGCTGGAACCAATCAGGGGGCGGCTATCTGTCTGGGTGGTCTGGCTGTAATAGATCTTCACCGGAGACGTCATCTGTGGAGAGCAGAATAGAGAAAATGTTAGTTTAGCCACAATGGTGGCTTCCTTGTAGTAGAGGGCAGTAACCATAGCATAAAAGAAGATATATATCAGCGCATGTATACAAAAGCCTGAAAGCAGCTGAACACCAGGGTCAAACGATCAAATCCCTCAAGACAAATAAGTAAAATGGGTGCAGCGCTAAACAAAATCAAAAGAAAAAACATCCAGGAATAAAAAGATATCAATACGGTAAAAGTCCTTCAAAATATACAGAGCACAAATAATGTCCAGATTTCATGTATGAATCCACCAAGCAAACGTGATTTTCACAGCAATGTTATGTGACTGATAGAAGTGCCCTTCACCATATACCGAATGGCCCCTCACCTGATGACCAAGATCCTTGAATAAAGAGTCATGAAAGCATTCCCATAGGGATCATGAAAGTGAAGGTTCAGTCCAGTGACAGGAGACTCCTCCAGATAACCACGTAGCGGGGGGTCTACTATTAAAATTTTCAAAAGAGTAAGGCTATTACCACCATTCACCGGACATCAACCGCTGAACCAACCGGCACGGATTGTCCCTGGGTGCCAGATCCCAGACAGACAATACCAGTAGGAGGACTGGACCACACACTTAGGGCAATATAGACTGGTAACCCATACCCTGAGTGTAGAGAGATAGAGGGAGAGGAGCTGTGATGGCTCCTAATCAGATGGTTGTGCGTCCGCCCAACAAGATGATTTTGTTTAGCGCTGCACCCATTTTACTTATCAGTAACCATAGCAACCTGGACTTCTGATCACTATGAAATGAGGGGAATGCAGTGACCATTATTGCTGACCTGCAGGTATAACGACTGGCTGATGTCTGAGAAACGTTTGCTGGGATAATGCCGTATAGACTGAGACTCTAGATTGGGCCAGATCTATGAACGCTCGAGCCATTGGCTAACCCTCGTCTTTTAATGACGCAACTCACTATAACACAGCCAGCCCAGTCTTTCATTTATGGAAGAGATCAAAGGTCTTATTTTTTTTTTTATTATCATGGGATTATAGCTGGAGATATAAAGCTGTAATTGTCCATGTCATAGGTCCACCATCACAACAGCCAATGAAGATGCTGATACCAGTAAGGTCAAGCTGCTGGAGTCAATCCAAATGTAATTGCTACTGCACAAACCATCGGCCCATTCCAGGGGTTCCACAAGAGTTCAGTCAGCCGTCAGACCGTTGGCTGAGCAACCCATTAAGACTGATCAGAGGGAGGGGGGAATATGGCTGACATGTATTGCCTTTATCTCAGCAGCCAGGCTGACCAAAACATTTCATCCTGGCCTTTGAAGGACCAGCTTTGAGTGTCCGCCCCCGGAATATGGTCACCTAAGCTGGCTCCATTGGATGAGGATCTTGCCTGTGGGGATGGCTTTAGTTTGGCTCCAGGTCATTGTCTGCAGTATGGAAGACTAACCATGTCTAGGTGCTAACTGGTTGGTATAAAGCTTTCTCAACAAAGGGCTGGTTTACAGTGCTTCAGACTTTTTGGGGGGGGGGGGCAGACGGTGGCTAATGGGAGCGGAAAATGTCCTAGCATCAGGGGGACAACTCCTCGTGGTCAGTGTTGGTGGTCAGATTATATTGCCTGTGGGCAGTAGTAGGAGGAATAGTGCCCCATCATTGGTATCAGTGGGAGGAATGGTGCCCCATCATTGGTGTCAGTGGGAGGAATAGTGCCCCATTATTGGTGTCAGTGGGAGGAATAGTGTCCCATCATTGGTGTCAGTGGGAGGAATAGTGCCCCATCATTGGTATCAGTGGGAGGAATAGTGCCCCATCATTGGTGTCAGTGGGAGGAATAGTACCCCATCATTGGTATCAGTGGGAGGAATAGTGTCCCATCATTGGTGTCAGTGGGAGGAATAGTGCCCCATCATTGGTATCAGTGGGAGGAATGGTGCCCCATCATTGGTATCAGTGGAAGGAATAGTGCCCCATCATTGGTATCAGTGGGAGGAATAGTGCCCCATCATTGGTATCAGTGGGAGGAATGGTGCCCCATCATTGGTGTCAGTGGGAGGAATAGTGTCCCATCATTGGTGTCAGTGGGAGGAATAGTGTCCCATCATTGGTGTCAGTGGGAGGAATAGTGCCCCATCATTGGTGTCAGTGGGAGGAATAGTGTCCCATCATTGGTGTCAGTGGGAGGAATAGTGTCCCATCATTGGTGTCAGTGGGAGGAATAGTGTCCCATCATTGGTGTCAGTGGGAGGAATAGTGCCCCATCATTGGTGTCAGTGGGAGGAATAGTGTCCTATCATTGGTGTCTGGGAGGAATAGTGCCCCATCATTGGTATCAGTGGGAGGAATAGTGCCCTATCATTGGTGTCTGGGAGGAATAGTGCCCCATCATTGGTGTCAGTGGGAGGAATAGTGTCCCATCATTGGTGTCAGTGGGAGGAATAGTGTCCCATCATTGGTGTCAGTGGGAGGAATAGTGTCCCATCATTGGTGTCAGTGGGAGGAATAGTGCCCCATCATTGGTGTCAGTGGGAGGAATAGTGTCCTATCATTGGTGTCTGGGAGGAATAGTGCCCCATCATTGGTGTCAGTGGGAGGAATAGTGCATTATCATTGGTGTCTGGGAGGAATAGTGCCCCATCATTGGTGTCAGTGGGAGGAATAGTGCCCCATCATTGGTATCAGTGGGAGGAATAGTGTCCCATCATTGGTGTCAGTGGGAGGAATAGTGCCCCATCATTGGTATCAGTGGGAGGAATAGTGCATTATCATTGGTGTCAGTGGGAGGAATAGTGCCCCATCATTGGTGTCAGTGGGAGGAATAGTGCCCCATCATTGGTGTCAGTGGGAGGAATAGTGCCCCATCATTGGTGTCAGTGGGAGGAATAGTGTCCTATCATTGGTATCAGTGGGAGGAATAGTGCCCCATCATTGGTGTCAGTGGGAGGAATAGTGCCCCATCATTGGTGTCAGTGGGAGGAATAGTGCCCCATCATTGATATCAGTGGGAGGAATAGTGTCCCATCATTGGTATCAGTGGGAGGAATAGTGTCCCATCATTGGTGTCAGTGGGAGGAATAGTGCCCCATCATTGGTATCAGTGGGAGGAATAGTGCCCCATCATTGGTGTTAGTGGGAGGAATAGTGTCCCATCATTGGTGTCAGTGGGAGGAATAGTGTCCCATCATTGGTGTCAGTGGGAGGAATAGTGCCCCATCATTGGTGTCAGTGGGAGGAATAGTGCATCATCATTGGTGTTAGTGGGAGGAATAGTGTCCCATCATTGGTGTCAGTGGGAGGAATAGTGCCCCATCATTGGTGTCAGTGGGAGGAATAGTGTCCCATCATTGGTGTCAGTGGGAGGAATAGTGTCCCATCATTGGTGTCAGTGGCAGGAATAGTGCCCCATCATTGGTGTCAGTGGCAGGAATAGTGCCCCATCATTGGTGTCAGTGGGAGGAATAGTGCCCCATCATTGGTATCAGTGGGAGGAATAGTGTCCCATCATTGGTGTCAGTGGGAGGAATAGTGTCCCATCATTGGTGTCAGTGGGAGGAATAGTGTCCCATCATTGGTGTCAGTGGGAGGAATAGTGTCCCATCATTGGTGTCAGTGGGAGGAATAGTGCCCCATCATTGGTATCAGTGGGAGGAATAGTGTCCCATCATTGGTGTCAGTGGGAGGAATAGTGCATCATCATTGGTGTCAGTGGGAGGAATAGTGCCCCATCATTGGTGTCAGTGGGAGGAATAGTGCCCCATCATTGGTGTCAGTGGAGGAATAGTGCCCCATCATTGGTATCAGTGGGAGGAATAGTGCCTCATCATTGGTATCAGTGGGAGGAATAGTGTCCCATCATTGGTGTCAGTGGGAGGAATAGTGCCCCATCATTGGTGTCAGTGGGAGGAATAGTGTCCCATCATTGGTATCAGTGGGAGGAATAGTGCCCCATCATTGGTGTCAGTGGGAGGAATAGTGCATCATCATTGGTGTCAGTGGGAGGAATAGTGCCCCATCATTGGTGTCAGTGGGAGGAATAGTGTCCCATCATTGGTGTCAGTGGGAGGAATAGTGCATCATCATTGGTGTCAGTGGGAGGAATAGTGCCCCATCATTGGTATCAGTGGGAGGAATAGTGCCCCATCATTGGTGTCAGTGGGAGGAATAGTGTCCCATCATTGGTGTCAGTGGGAGGAATAGTGCCCCATCATTGGTATCAGTGGGAGGAATAGTGCCCCATCATTGGTATCAGTGGGAGGAATAGTGCCCCATCATTGGTATCAGTGGGAGGAATAGTGTCCCATCATTGGTGTCAGTGGGAGGAATAGTGTCCCATCATTGGTGTCAGTGGGAGGAATAGTGCATCATCATTGGTGTCAGTGTGAGGAATAGTGCCCCATCATTGGTGTCAGTGGGAGGAATAGTGTCCCATCATTGGTGTCAGTGGGAGGAATAGTGCCCCATCATTGGTATCAGTGGGAGGAATAGTGCCTCATCATTGGTATCAGTGGGAGGAATAGTGTCCCATCATTGGTGTCAGTGGGAGGAATAGTGCCCCATCATTGGTGTCAGTGGGAGGAATAGTGCCCCATCATTGGTATCAGTGGGAGGAATAGTGCATTATCACTGGTGTCAGTGGGAGGAATAGTGCCCCATCATTGGTGTCTGGGAGGAATAGTGCATCATCATTGGTGTCAGTGGGAGGAATAGTGCCCCATCATTGGTGTCAGTGGGATGAATAGTGCCCCATCATTGGTGTCAGTGGGATGAATAGTGCCCCATCATTGGTGTCAGTGGGATGAATAGTGCCCCATCATTGGTGTCAGTGGGAGGAATAGTGCCCCATCATTGGTGTCAGTGGGATGAATAGTGCCCCATCATTGGTATCAGTGGGAGGAATAGTGTCCCATCATTGGTATCAGTGGAGGAATAGTGCCCCATCATTGGTGTCAGTGGGAGGAATAGTGCCCCATCATTGGTGTCAGTGGGAGGAATAGTGCATCATCATTGGTGTCAGTGGAAGGAATAGTGCCCCATCATTGGTGTCAGTGGGATGAATAGTGCCCCATCATTGGTGTCAGTGGAAGGAATAGTGCCCCATCATTAGTGTCAGTGGGAGGAATAGTGCCCCATTGTTGGTTTTGGTGGAAGGAATTATAACGCAAGGGCTGGATAAAGACAAGCGAAGGGCCACATCCGGCCTGCGAGATGCAGTTTGGATAACACTGGTATAAAGCACAAGTGGTATCTGTAGTCAGGGACTCATTGGTTGGTGTCATTCAGCCAAAGATCATGAAGCGTTGTCATGACCTTCACAGGCCAGTCTACTAATTATGATCTACAGCTCACAGTAAATACTGTATATTGTCTGTGGATTTCCCTCAGTAGTTTGTGTCTCTGCCCCTCCCACAATGGGGAGATTTCCTCCAGTAGTTTGTGTCTCTGCACCTCCCACAATGGGGAGATTTCCTCCAGTAGTTTGTGTCTCTGCCCCTCCCACAATGGGGAGATTTCCTGCAGTAGTTTGTGTCTCTGCCCCTCCCACAATGGGGAGATTTCCTCCAGTAGTTTGTGTCTCTGCCCCTCCCACAATGGGGAGATTTCCCTGCAGTAG
Source organism: Aquarana catesbeiana (assembly GCF_042186555.1). Taxonomy (NCBI): domain Eukaryota; kingdom Metazoa; phylum Chordata; class Amphibia; order Anura; family Ranidae; genus Aquarana; species Aquarana catesbeiana. The sequence continues at coordinate 218,340,935 of NC_133336.1, read as the reverse complement.
TTTGTGTCTCTGCCCCTCCCACAATGGAGAGATTTCCTCCAGTAGTTTGTGTCTCTGCCCCTCCCACAATGGGGAGATTTCCTGCAGTAGTTTGTGTCTCTGCCCCGCCCACAACGGTGAGATTTCCTGCCGTAGTTTGTGTCTCTGCCCCTCCCACAATGGGGAGATTTCCTGCAGTAGTTTGTGTCTCTGCCCCTCCCACAACGGTGAGATTTCCTGCAGTAGTTTGTGTCTCTGCCCCTCCCACAATGGGGAGATTTCCTGCAGTAGTTTGTGTCTCTGCCCCTCCCACAATGCTGACATTTCCTGCGGTAGTTTGTGTCTCTGCCCCTCCCACAATGGGGAGATTTCCTCCAGTAGTTTGTGTCTCTGCCCCTCCCACAATGGGGAGATTTCCTCCAGTAGTTTGTGTCTCTGCCCCTCCCACAATGGGGAGATTTCCTCCAGTAGTTTGTGTCTCTGCCCCTCCCACAATGGGGAGATTTCCTGCAGTAGTTTGTGTCTCTGCCCCTCCCACAATGGGGAGATTTCCCTGCAGTAGTTTGTGTCTCTGCCCCTCCCACAATGGGGAGATTTCCCGCAGTAGTTTGTGTCTCTGCCCCTCCCACAATGGGGAGATTTCCCGCAGTAGTTTGTGTCTCTGCCCCTCCCACAATATTGAGATTTCCCTGCAGTAGTTTGTGTCTCTGCCCCTCCCACAATGGGGAGATTTCCTCCAGTAGTTTGTGTCTCTGCCCCTCCCACAATGGGGAGTTTTCCTCCAGTAGTTTGTGTCTCTGCCCCTCCCACAATGGGGAGTTTTCCTCCAGTAGTTTGTGTCTCTGCCCCTCCCACAATGGGGAGATTTCCAGCAGTAGTTTGTGTCACTGCCCCTCTCACAATGGGGAGATTTCCCGCAGTAGTTTGTGTCTCTGCCCCTCCCACAATGGGGAGATTTCCTGCAGTAGTTTGTGTCTCTGCCCCTCCCACAATGGGGAGATTTCCTCCAGTAGTTTGTGTCTCTGCCCCTCCCACAATGGGGAGATTTCCTGCAGTAGTTTGTGTCTCTGCCCCTCCCACAATGGGAAGATTTCCCCCCGTAGTCGGTTTTCAGATGGAGATTGTAAAGTGATATAAAAAGTCTCATACACTAAATTGTGGGTGGAGTTGACTTTTAACAAAGTTTGGTGTGTGGTGATAACCAATCAGATTTGAGTATCTATTAGAGCAGAGGTGTGAGGTGATTGGTGGAGAGAAGTCTGAGGACGCCATGGTATGTGTGGCAGACGGTGGTGATTGTTGATTTGTCTCCGGAGGGAATAGAGAGGAGATTTATGGTGGAGTACAATTGTGGCTCTGCGATTCCTCCGGAGAGGACATTTCATTCCTGAACAATCCACCGAAATGTCCTCCATCCTGTGTGACCCCGGTGTGTGTGGGGGAGGGGGGTCTCTGAGAGATGGGGGTTGGTGTATTGAGGGCCCCTCTAAGAAGATCGGGGTCACTGCTACATAGTTACATAGTATTACATAGTATTACATAGTAGGTGAGATTGAAAAAAAGACACAAGTCCATCAAGCCCAACCTGCTGTTTCAGTTGTTCCGGTCCCTTGGCTGGTGGCGATTTGTGAAGAGGGAAGATTGGTTTGGGGGTGATGAGGGATCGGAGTGATCGGTTTGGGGGTGATGAGGGATCGGAGTGATCGGTTTGGGGGTGATGAGGGATCGGAGTGATTGGTTTGGGGGTGATGAGGGATCGGAGTGATCGGTTTGGGGGTGATGAGGGATCGGAGTGATCGGTTTGGGGGTGATGAGGGATCGGAGTGATTGGTTTGGGGGTGATGAGGGATCGGAGTGATTGGTTTGGGGGTGATGAGGGATCGGAGTGATGGATCAGTTTGGGGGTGATGAGGGATCGGAGTGATTGGTTTGGGGGTGATGAGGGATCGGAGTGATGGATCGGTTTGGGGGTGATGAGGGATCGGAGTGATTGGTTTGGGGGTGATGAGGGATCGGAGTGATTGGTTTGGGGGTGATGAGGGATCGGAGTGATTGGTTTGGGGGTGATGAGGGATCGGAGTGATTGGTTTGGGGGTGATGAGGGATCGGAGTGATTGGTTTGGGGGTGATGAGGGATCGGAGTGATGGATCGGTTTGGGGGTGATGAGGGATCGGAGTGATGGGTTTGGGGGTGATGAGGGATCGGAGTGATTGGTTTGGGGGTGATGAGGGATCGGAGTGATTGGTTTGGGGGTGATGAGGGATCGGAGTGATCGGTTTGGGGGTGATGAGGGATCGGAGTGATCGGTTTGGAGGTGATGAGGGATCGGAGTGATTGGTTTGGGGGTGATGAGGGATCGGAGTGATCGGTTTGGGGGTGATGAGGGATCGGAGTGATCGGTTTGGGGGTGATGAGGGATCGGAGTGATTGGTTTGGAGGTGATGAGGGATAGGAGTGATTGGTTTGGGGGTGATGAGGGATCGGAGTGATTGGTTTGGGGGTGATGAGGGATCGGAGTGATTGGTTTGGGGGTGATGAGGGATCGGAGTGATTGGTTTGGGGGTGATGAGGGATCGGAGTGATCGGTTTGGGGGTGATGAGGGATCGGAGTGATGGATCGGTTTGGGGGTGATGAGGGATCGGAGTGATGGGTTTGGGGGTGATGAGGGATCGGAGTGATTGGTTTGGGGGTGATGAGGGATCGGAGTGATTGGTTTGGGGGTGATGAGGGATCGGAGTGATTGGTTTGGGGGTGATGAGGGATCGGAGTGATGGGTTTGGGGGTGATGAGGGATCGGAGTGATGGGTTTGGGGGTGATGAGGGATCGGAGTGATTGGTTTGGGGGTGATGAGGGATCGGAGTGATGGGTTTGGGGGTGATGAGGGATCGGAGTGATTGGTTTGGGGGTGATGAGGGATCGGAGTGATTGGTTTGGGGGTGATGAGGGATCGGAGTGATTGGTTTGGGGGTGATGAGGGATCGGAGTGATTGGTTTGGGGGTGAGGAGGGATCGGAGTGATTGGTTTGGGGGTGATGAGGGATCGGAGTGATTGGTTTGGGGGTGATGAGGGATCGGAGTGATTGGTTTGGGGGTGAGGAGGGATCGGAGTGATTGGTTTGGGGGTGATGAGGGATCGGAGTGATGGATCGGTTTGGAGGTGATGAGGGATCGGAGTGATTGGTTTGGGGGTGATGAGGGATCGGAGTGATTGGTTTGGGGGTGATGAGGGATCGGAGTGATTGGTTTGGGGGTGATGAGGGATCGGAGTGATTGGTTTGGGGGTGATGAGGGATCGGAGTGATGGGTTTGGGGGTGATGAGGGATCGGAGTGATTGGTTTGGGGGTGATGAGGGATCGGAGTGATCGGTTTGGGGGTGATGAGGGATCGGAGTGATCGGTTTGGGGGTGATGAGGGATCGGAGTGATCGGTTTGGGGGTGATGAGGGATCGGAGTGATTGGTTTGGGGGTGAGGAGGGATCGGAGTGATTGGTTTGGGGGTGATGAGGGATCGGAGTGATCGGTTTGGGGGTGATGAGGGATCGGAGTGATTGGTTTGGGGGTGAGGAGGGATCGGAGTGATGGGTTTGGGGGTGATGAGGGATCGGAGTGATTGGTTTGGGGGTGATGAGGGATCGGAGTGATTGGTTTGGGGGTGATGAGGGATCGGAGTGATTGGTTTGGGGGTGAGGAGGGATCGGAGTGATGGATCGGTTTGGGGGTGATGAGGGATCGGAGTGATTGGTTTGGGGGTGATGAGGGATCGGAGTGATTGGTTTGGGGGTGATGAGGGATCGGAGTGATTGGTTTGGGGGTGATGAGGGATCGGAGTGATTGGTTTGGGGGTGAGGAGGGATCGGAGTGATGGATCGGTTTGGGGGTGATGAGGGATCGGAGTGATTGGTTTGGGGGTGATGAGGGATCGGAGTGATTGGTTTGGGGGTGATGAGGGATCGGAGTGATTGGTTTGGAGGTGATGAGGGATCGGAGTGATGGATTGGTTTGGGGGTGATGAGGGATCGGAGTGATTGGTTTGGGGGTGATGAGGGATCGGAGTGATTGGTTTGGGGGTGATGAGGGATCGGAGTGGTTGGTTTGGGGGTGATGAGGGATCGGAGTGATTGGTTTGGGGGTGATGAGGGATCGGAGTGATTGGTTTGGGGGTGATGAGGGATCGGAGTGATTGGTTTGGGGGTGATGAGGGATCGGAGTGATCGGTTTGGGGGTGATGAGGGATCGGAGTGATTGGTTTGGAGGTGATGAGGGATCGGAGTGATGGATCGGTTTGGGGGTGATGAGGGATCGGAGTGATTGGTTTGGGGGTGATGAGGGATCGGAGTGATTGGTTTGGGGGTGATGAGGGATCGGAGTGATTGGTTTGGGGGTGATGAGGGATCGGAGTGATCGGTTTGGGGGTGATGAGGGATCGGAGTGATTGGTTTGGAGGTGATGAGGGATCGGAGTGATGGATCGGTTTGGGGGTGATGAGGGATCGGAGTGATTGGTTTGGGGGTGATGAGGGATCGGAGTGATTGGTTTGGGGGTGATGAGGGATCGGAGTGATTGGTTTGGGGGTGATGAGGGATCGGAGTGATGGATCAGTTTGGGGGTGATGAGGGATCGGAGTGATTGGTTTGGGGGTGATGAGGGATCGGAGTGATCGGTTTGGGGGTGATGAGGGATCGGAGTGATTGGTTTGGGGGTGATGAGGGATCGGAGTGATTGGTTTGGGGGTGAGGAGGGATCGGAGTGATGGATCGGTTTGGGGGTGATGAGGGATCGGAGTGATTGGTTTGGGGGTGATGAGGGATCGGAGTGATTGGTTTGGGGGTGATGAGGGATCGGAGTGATTGGTTTGGGGGTGATGAGGGATCGGAGTGATTGGTTTGGGGGTGATGAGGGATCGGAGTGATTGGTTTGGGGGTGATGAGGGATCGGAGTGATTGGTTTGGGGGTGATGAGGGTTCGGAGTGATGGATCGGGGGTGATGAGGGATCGGAGTGATTGGTTTGGGGGTGATGAGGGATCGGAGTGATTGGTTTGGGGGTGAGGAGGGATCGGAGTGATTGGTTTGGGGGTGATGAGGGATCGGAGTGATTGGTTTGGGGGTCATGAGGGATCGGAGTGATTGGTTTGGGGGTGATGAGGGATCGGAGTGATGGATCAGTTTGGGGGTGATGAGGGATCGGAGTGATTGGTTTGGAGGTGATGAGGGATCGGAGTGATTGGTTTGGGGGTGATGAGGGATCGGAGTGATGGATCGGTTTGGGGGTGATGAGGGATCGGAGTGATTGGTTTGGGGGTGATGAGGGATCGGAGTGATTGGTTTGGGGGTGAGGAGGGATCGGAGTGATTGGTTTGGGGGTGATGAGGGGTCGGAGTGATTGGTTTGGGGGTGATGAGGGATCGGAGTGATGGATCGGTTTGGGGGTGATGAGGGATCGGAGTGATTGGTTTGGGGGTGATGAGGGATCGGAGTGATTGGTTTGGGGGTGATGAGGGATCGGAGTGATTGGTTTGGGGGTGAGGAGGGATCGGAGTGATTGGTTTGGGGGTGATGAGGGATCGGAGTGATTGGTTTGGGGGTGATGAGGGATCGGAGTGATTGATTTGGGGGTGATGAGTGATCGGAGTGATTGGTTTGGGGGTGATGAGGGATCGGAGTGATTGGTTTGGAGGTGATGAGGGATCGGAGTGATTGGTTTGGGGGTGATGAGGGATCGGAGTGATGGATCGGTTTGGAGGTGATGAGGGATCGGAGTGATTGGTTTGGGGGTGATGAGGGATCGGAGTGATGGATCGGTTTGGAGGTGATGAGGGATCGGAGTGATTGGTTTGGAGGTGATGAGGGATCGGAGTGATTGGTTTGGGGGTGATGAGGGATCGGAGTGATGGATCGGTTTGGAGGTGATGAGGGATCGGAGTGATTGGTTTGGGGGTGATGAGGGATCGGAGTGATTGGTTTGGGGGTGATGAGGGATCGGAGTGATTGGTTTGGGGGTGAGGAGGGATCGGAGTGATTGGTTTGGGGGTGATGAGGGATCGGAGTGATCGGTTTGGGGGTGATGAGGGATCGGAGTGATCGGTTTGGGGGTGATGAGGGATCGGAGTGATTGGTTTGGGGGTGATGAGGGATCGGAGTGATTGGTTTGGGGGTGATGAGGGATCGGAGTGATTGGTTTGGGGGTGATGAGGGATCGGAGTGATTGGTTTGGGGGTGATGAGGGATCGGAGTGATGGATCGGTTTGGGGGTGATGAGGGATCGGAGTGATTGGTTTGGGGGTGATGAGGGATCGGAGTGATCGGTTTGGGGGTGATGAGGGATCGGAGTGATTGGTTTGGGGGTGAGGAGGGATCGGAGTGATGGATCGGTTTTGGGGTGATGAGGGATCGGAGTGATCGGTTTGGGGGTGAGGAGGGATCGGAGTGATGGATCGGTTTGGGGGTGATGAGGGATCGGAGTGATTGGTTTGGGGGTGATGAGGGATCGGAGTGATTGGTTTGGGGGTGATGAGGGATCGGAGTGATTGGTTTGGGGGTGATGAGGGATCGGAGTGATTGGTTTGGGGGTGATGAGGGATCGGAGTGATCGGTTTGGGGGTGAGGAGGGATCGGAGTGATGGATTGGTTTGGGGGTGATGAGGGATCGGAGTGATTGGTTTGGGGGTGATGAGGGATCGGAGTGATCGGTTTGGGGGTGATGAGGGATCGGAGTGATTGGTTTGGGGGTGATGAGGGATCGGAGTGATTGGTTTGGGGGTGAGGAGGGATCGGAGTGATTGGTTTGGGGGTGAGGAGGGATCGGAGTGATTGGTTTGGGGGTGATGAGGGATCGGAGTGATGGGTTTGGGGGTGATGAGGGATCGGAGTGATGGGTTTGGGGGTGATGAGGGATCGGAGTGATTGGTTTGGGGGTGATGAGGGATCGGAGTGATTGGTTTGGGGGTGATGAGGGATCGGAGTGATTGGTTTGGGGGTGATGAGGGATCGGAGTGATTGGTTTGGGGGTGATGAGGGATCGGAGTGATTGGTTTGGGGGTGATGAGGGATCGGAGTGATTGGTTTGGGGGTGATGAGGGATCGGAGTGATTGGTTTGGGGGTGATGAGGGATCGGAGTGATTGGTTTGGAGGTGATGAGGGATCGGAGTGATTGGTTTGGGGGTGATGAGGGATCGGAGTGATTGGTTTGGGGGTGATGAGGGATCGGAGTGATTGGTTTGGGGGTGAGGAGGGATCGGAGTGATTGGTTTGGGGGTGATGAGGGATCGGAGTGATTGGTTTGGGGGTGATGAGGGATCGGAGTGATTGGTTTGGGGGTGATGAGGGATCGGAGTGATTGGTTTGGGGGTGATGAGGGATCGGAGTGATTGGTTTGGGGGTGATGAGGGATCGGAGTGATTGGTTTGGGGGTGATGAGGGATCGGAGTGATTGGTTTGGGGGTGATGAGGGATCGGAGTGATTGGTTTGGGGGTGATGAGGGATCGGAGTGATTGGTTTGGGGGTGATGAGGGATCGGAGTGATTGGTTTGGGGGTGATGAGGGATCGGAGTGATTGGTTTGGGGGTGATGAGGGATCGGAGTGATTGGTTTGGGGGTGATGAGGGATCGGAGTGATTGGTTTGGGGGTGATGAGGGATCGGAGTGATCGGTTTGGGGGTGATGAGGGATCGGAGTGATTGGTTTGGGGGTGATGAGGGATCGGAGTGATTGGTTTGGGGGTGATGAGGGATCGGAGTGATTGGTTTGGGGGTGATGAGGGATCGGAGTGATTGGTTTGGGGGTGATGAGGGATCGGAGTGATTGGTTTGGGGGTGATGAGGGATCGGAGTGATTGGTTTGGGGGTGATGAGGGATCGGAGTGATTGGTTTGGGGGTCATGAGGGATCGGAGTGATTGGTTTGGGGGTGATGAGGGATCGGAGTGATTGGTTTGGGGGTCATGAGGGATCGGAGTGATTGGTTTGGAGGTGATGAGGGATCGGAGTGATGAATCGGTCTGGGGGTGATGAGGGATCGGAGTGATTGGTTTGGGGATGATGAGGGATCGGAGTGATCGGTTTGGGGGTGATGAGGGATCGGAGTGATTGGTTTGGGGGTGATGAGGGATCAGAGTGATTGGTTTGGGGGTGATGAGGGATCGGAGTGATTGGTTTGGGGGTGATGAGGGATCGGAGTGATTGGTTTGGGGGTGATGAGGGATCGGAGTGATTGGTTTGGGGGTGAGGAGGGATCGGAGTGATTGGTTTGGGGGTGATGAGGGATCGGAGTGATTGGTTTGGGGGTGATGAGGGATCGGAGTGATTGGTTTGGGGGTGATGAGGGTTCGGAGTGATGGATCGGGGGTGATGAGGGATCGGAGTGATTGGTTTGGGGGTGATGAGGGATCGGAGTGATTGGTTTGGGGGTGATGAGGGATCGGAGTGATTGGTTTGGGGGTCATGAGGGATCGGAGTGATTGGTTTGGGGGTGATGAGGGATCGGAGTGATCGGTTTGGGGGTGATGAGGGATCGGAGTGATGGATCAGTTTGGGGGTGATGAGGGATCGGAGTGATTGGTTTGGAGGTGATGAGGGATCGGAGTGATTGGTTTGGGGGTGATGAGGGATCGGAGTGATGGATCGGTTTGGAGGTGATGAGGGATCGGAGTGATTGGTTTGGGGGTGATGAGGGATCGGAGTGATTGGTTTGGGGGTGATGAGGGATCGGAGTGATTGGTTTGGGGGTGAGGAGGGATCGGAGTGATTGGTTTGGGGGTGATGAGGGATCGGAGTGATCGGTTTGGGGGTGATGAGGGATCGGAGTGATCGGTTTGGGGGTGATGAGGGATCGGAGTGATTGGTTTGGGGGTGATGAGGGATCGGAGTGATCGGTTTGGGGGTGATGAGGGATCGGAGTGATGGGTTTGGGGGTGATGAGGGATCGGAGTGATGGGTTTGGGGGTGATGAGGGATCGGAGTGATTGGTTTGGGGGTGAGGAGGGATCGGAGTGATTGGTTTGGGGGTGATGAGGGATCGGAGTGATGGATCAGTTTGGGGGTGATGAGGGATCGGAGTGATTGGTTTGGGGGTGATGAGGGATCGGAGTGATTGGTTTGGGGGTGATGAGTGATCGGAGTGATTGGTTTGGGGGTGATGAGGGATCGGAGTGATTGGTTTGGAGGTGATGAGGGATCGGAGTGATTGGTTTGGGGGTGATGAGGGATCGGAGTGATGGATCGGTTTGGAGGTGATGAGGGATCGGAGTGATTGGTTTGAGGGTGATGAGGGATCGGAGTGATTGGTTTGGGGGTGATGAGGGATCGGAGTGATTGGTTTGGGGGTGATGAGGGATCGGAGTGATTGGTTTGGGGGTGATGAGGGATCGGAGTGATTGGTTTGGAGGTGATGAGGGATCGGAGTGATTGGTTTGGGGGTGATGAGGGATCGGAGTGATTGGTTTGGGGGTGATGAGGGATCGGAGTGATTGGTTTGGGGGTGATGAGGGATCGGAGTGATCGGTTTGGGGGTGATGAGGGATCGGAGTGATTGGTTTGGGGGTGAGGAGGGATCGGAGTGATTGGTTTGGGGGTGAGGAGGGATCGGAGTGATGGATCGGTTTTGGGGTGATGAGGGATCGGAGTGATCGGTTTGGGGGTGAGGAGGGATCGGAGTGATGGATCGGTTTGGGAGTGATGAGGGATCGGAGTGATTGGTTTGGGGGTGATGAGGGATCGGAGTGATTGGTTTGGGGGTGATGAGGGATCGGAGTGATCGGTTTGGGGGTGATGAGGGATCGGAGTGATTGGTTTGGGGGTGATGAGGGATCGGAGTGATTGGTTTGGGGGTGATGAGGGATCGGAGTGATTGGTTTGGGGGTGATGAGGGATCGGAGTGATTGGTTTGGGGGTGATGAGGGATCGGAGTGATTGGTTTGGGGGTGATGAGGGATCGGAGTGATTGGTTTGGGGGTGATGAGGGATCGGAGTGATTGGTTTGGGGGTGATGAGGGATCGGAGTGATTGGTTTGGAGGTGATGAGGGATCGGAGTGATTGGTTTGTAGGTGATGAGGGATCGGAGTGATTGGTTTGGGGGTGATGAGGGATCGGAGTGATTGGTTTGGGGGTGATGAGGGATCGGAGTGATGGGTTTGGGGGTGAGGAGGGATCGGAGTGATTGGTTTGGGGGTGATGAGGGATCGGAGTGATCGGTTTGGGGGTGATGAGGGATCGGAGTGGTTGGTTTGGGGGTGATGAGGAATCGGAGTGATTGGTTTGAAGGTGATGAGGGATCGGAGTGGTTGGTTTGGGGGTGATGAGGGATCGGAGTGATTGGTTTGGGGGTGATGAGGGATCGGAGTGATTGGTTTGGGGGTGATGAGGGATCGGAGTGATGGATTGGTTTGGGGGTGATGAGGGATCGGAGTGATTGGTTTGGGGGTGATGAGGGATCGGAGTGATTGGTTTGGGGGTGATGAGGGATCGGAGTGATTGGTTTTGGGGGTGATGAGGGATCGGAGTGATGGATCGGTTTGGGGGTGATGAGGGATCGGAGTGATTGGTTTGGGGGTGATGAGGGATCGGAGTGATTGGTTTGGGGGTGATGAGGGATCGGAGTGATGGATCGGTTTGGGGGTGATGAGGGATCGGAGTGATGGGTTTGGGGGTGATGAGGGATCGGAGTGATTGGTTTGGGGGTGATGAGGGATCGGAGTGATTGGTTTGGGGGTGATGAGGGATCGGAGTGATGGGTTTGGGGGTGATGAGGGATCGGAGTGATGGATCGGTTTGGGGGTGATGAGGGATCGGAGTGATTGGTTTGGGGGTGATGAGGGATCGGAGTGATTGGTTTGGGGGTGATGAGGGATCGGAGTGATTGGTTTGGGGGTGATGAGGGATCGGAGTGATTGGTTTGGGGGTGATGAGGGATCGGAGTGATTGGTTTGGGGGTGAGGAGGGATCGGAGTGATTGGTTTGGGGGTGAGGAGGGATCGGAGTGATTGGTTTGGGGGTGATGAGGGATCGGAGTGATTGGTTTGGGGGTGATGAGGGATCGGAGTGATTGGTTTGGGGGTGATGAGGGATCGGAGTGATTGGTTTGGGGGTGATGAGGGATCGGAGTGATTGGTTTGGGGGTGATGAGGGATCGGAGTGATTGGTTTGGGGGTGAGGAGGGATCGGAGTGATTGGTTTGGGGGTGATGAGGGATCGGAGTGATTGGTTTGGGGGTGATGAGGGATCGGAGTGATTGGTTTGGGGGTGATGAGGGATCGGAGTGATGGGTTTGGGGGTGAGGAGGGATCGGAGTGATTGGTTTGGGGGTGATGAGGGATCGGAGTGATTGGTTTGGGGGTGATGAGGGATCGGAGTGATGGATCGGTTTGGGGGTGATGAGGGATCGGAGTGATGGATCGGTTTGGGGGTGATGAGGGATCGGAGTGATGGATCGGTTTGGGGGTGATGAGGGATCGGAGTGATCGGTTTAGGGGTGAGGAAGGATCGGAGTGATGGATCGGTTTGGGGGTGAGGAGGGATCGGAGTGATTGGTTTGGGGGTGATGAGGGATCGGAGTGATCGGTTTGGGGGTGATGAGGGATCGGAGTGATGGGTTTGGGGGTGATGAGGGATCGGAGTGATGGATCGGTTTGGGGGTGAGGAGGGATCGCAGTGATCGGTTTGGGGGTGATGAGGGATCGGAGTGATTGGTTTGGGGGTGATGAGGGATCGGAGTGATTGGTTTGGGGGTGATGAGGGATCGGAGTGATTGGTTTGGGGGTGATGAGGGATCGGAGTGATTGGTTTGGGGGTGATGAGGGATCGGAGTGATTGGTTTGGGGGTGATGAGGGATCGGAGTGATTGGTTTGGGGGTGATGAGGGATCGGAGTGATTGGTTTGGGGGTGATGAGGGATCGGAGTGATTGGTTTGGGGGTGATGAGGGATCGGAGTGATGGATCGGTTTGGGGGTGATGAGGGATCGGAGTGATGGGTTTGGGGGTGATGAGGGATCGGAGTGATTGGTTTGGGGGTGATGAGGGATCGGAGTGATTGGTTTGGGGGTGATGAGGGATCGGAGTGATTGGTTTGGGGGTGATGAGGGATCGGAGTGATCGGTTTGGAGGTGATGAGGGATCGGAGTGATTGGTTTGGGGGTGATGAGGGATCGGAGTGATTGGTTTGGGGGTGATGAGGGATCGGAGTGATCGGTTTGGGGGTGATGAGGGATCGGAGTGATTGGTTTGGAGGTGATGAGGGATAGGAGTGATTGGTTTGGGGGTGATGAGGGATCGGAGTGATTGGTTTGGGGGTGATGAGGGATCGGAGTGATTGGTTTGGGGGTGATGAGGGATCGGAGTGATTGGTTTGGGGGTGATGAGGGATCGGAGTGATCGGTTTGGGGGTGATGAGGGATCGGAGTGATGGATCGGTTTGGGGGTGATGAGGGATCGGAGTGATGGGTTTGGGGGTGATGAGGGATCGGAGTGATTGGTTTGGGGGTGATGAGGGATCGGAGTGATTGGTTTGGGGGTGATGAGGGATCGGAGTGATTGGTTTGGGGGTGATGAGGGATCGGAGTGATGGGTTTGGGGGTGATGAGGGATCGGAGTGATGGGTTTGGGGGTGATGAGGGATCGGAGTGATTGGTTTGGGGGTGATGAGGGATCGGAGTGATTGGTTTGGGGGTGATGAGGGATCGGAGTGATGGGTTTGGGGGTGATGAGGGATCGGAGTGATTGGTTTGGGGGTGATGAGGGATCGGAGTGATTGGTTTGGGGGTGATGAGGGATCGGAGTGATTGGTTTGGGGGTGATGAGGGATCGGAGTGATTGGTTTGGGGGTGAGGAGGGATCGGAGTGATTGGTTTGGGGGTGATGAGGGATCGGAGTGATTGGTTTGGGGGTGATGAGGGATCGGAGTGATTGGTTTGGGGGTGATGAGGGATCGGAGTGATGGATCGGTTTGGAGGTGATGAGGGATCGGAGTGATTGGTTTGGGGGTGATGAGGGATCGGAGTGATTGGTTTGGGGGTGATGAGGGATCGGAGTGATTGGTTTGGGGGTGATGAGGGATCGGAGTGATTGGTTTGGGGGTGATGAGGGATCGGAGTGATGGGTTTGGGGGTGATGAGGGATCGGAGTGATTGGTTTGGGGGTGATGAGGGATCGGAGTGATCGGTTTGGGGGTGATGAGGGATCGGAGTGATTGGTTTGGGGGTGATGAGGGATCGGAGTGATCGGTTTGGGGGTGATGAGGGATCGGAGTGATTGGTTTGGGGGTGAGGAGGGATCGGAGTGATTGGTTTGGGGGTGATGAGGGATCGGAGTGATCGGTTTGGGGGTGATGAGGGATCGGAGTGGTTGGTTTGGGGGTGATGAGGGATCGGAGTGATTGGTTTGGGGGTGATGAGGGATCGGAGTGATTGGTTTGGGGGTGATGAGGGATCGGAGTGATTGGTTTGGGGGTGATGAGGGATCGGAGTGATTGGTTTGGGGGTGATGAGGGATCGGAGTGGTTGGTTTGGGGGTGATGAGGGATCGGAGTGATTGGTTTGGGGGTGATGAGGGATCGGAGTGATTGGTTTGGGGGTGATGAGGGATCGGAGTGATTGGTTTGGGGGTGATGAGGGATCGGAGTGATCGGTTTGGGGGTGATGAGGGATCGGAGTGATTGGTTTGGAGGTGATGAGGGATCGGAGTGATGGATCGGTTTGGGGGTGATGAGGGATCGGAGTGATTGGTTTGGGGGTGATGAGGGATCGGAGTGATTGGTTTGGGGGTGATGAGGGATCGGAGTGATTGGTTTGGGGGTGATGAGGGATCGGAGTGATCGGTTTGGGGGTGATGAGGGATCGGAGTGATTGGTTTGGAGGTGATGAGGGATCGGAGTGATGGATCGGTTTGGGGGTGATGAGGGATCGGAGTGATTGGTTTGGGGGTGATGAGGGATCGGAGTGATTGGTTTGGGGGTGATGAGGGATCGGAGTGATTGGTTTGGGGGTGATGAGGGATCGGAGTGATGGATCAGTTTGGGGGTGATGAGGGATCGGAGTGATTGGTTTGGGGGTGATGAGGGATCGGAGTGATCGGTTTGGGGGTGATGAGGGATCGGAGTGATTGGTTTGGGGGTGATGAGGGATCGGAGTGATTGGTCTGGGGGTGATGAGGGATCGGAGTGATTGGTCTGGGGGTGATGAGGGATCGGAGTGATTGGTTTGGGGGTGATGAGGGATCGGAGTGATTGGTTTGGAGGTGATGAGGGATCGGAGTGATTGGTCTGGGGGTGATGAGGGATCGGAGTGATTGGTTTGGGGGTGATGAGGGATCGGAGTGATTGGTTTGGGGGTGATGAGGGATCGGAGTGATCGGTTTGGGGGTGATGAGGGATCGGAGTGATCGGTTTGGGGGTGATGAGGGATCGGAGTGATTGGTTTGGGGGTGATGAGGGATCGGAGTGATTGGTTTGGGGGTGATGAGGGTTCGGAGTGATGGATCGGGGGTGATGAGGGATCGGAGTGATTGGTTTGGGGGTGATGAGGGATCGGAGTGATTGGTTTGGGGGTGATGAGGGATCGGAGTGATTGGTTTGGGGGTCATGAGGGATCGGAGTGATTGGTTTGGGGGTGATGAGGGATCGGAGTGATTGGTTTGGAGGTGATGAGGGATCGGAGTGATTGGTTTGGGGGTGATGAGGGATCGGAGTGATGGATCGGTTTGGAGGTGATGAGGGATCGGAGTGATTGGTTTGGGGGTGATGAGGGATCGGAGTGATTGGTTTGGGGGTGATGAGGGATCGGAGTGATTGGTTTGGGGGTGAGGAGGGATCGGAGTGATTGGTTTGGGGGTGATGAGGGGTCGGAGTGATTGGTTTGGGGGTGATGAGGGATCGGAGTGATGGATCGGTTTGGGGGTGATGAGGGATCGGAGTGATTGGTTTGGGGGTGATGAGGGATCGGAGTGATTGGTTTGGGGGTGATGAGGGATCGGAGTGATTGGTTTGGGGGTGAGGAGGGATCGGAGTGATTGGTTTGGGGGTGATGAGGGATCGGAGTGATTGGTTTGGGGGTGATGAGGGATCGGAGTGATTGATTTGGGGGTGATGAGTGATCGGAGTGATTGGTTTGGGGGTGATGAGGGATCGGAGTGATTGGTTTGGAGGTGATGAGGGATCGGAGTGATTGGTTTGGGGGTGATGAGGGATCGGAGTGATGGATCGGTTTGGAGGTGATGAGGGATCGGAGTGATTGGTTTGGGGGTGATGAGGGATCGGAGTGATGGATCGGTTTGGAGGTGATGAGGGATCGGAGTGATTGGTTTGGAGGTGATGAGGGATCGGAGTGATTGGTTTGGGGGTGATGAGGGATCGGAGTGATGGATCGGTTTGGAGGTGATGAGGGATCGGAGTGATTGGTTTGGGGGTGATGAGGGATCGGAGTGATTGGTTTGGGGGTGATGAGGGATCGGAGTGATTGGTTTGGGGGTGAGGAGGGATCGGAGTGATTGGTTTGGGGGTGATGAGGGATCGGAGTGATCGGTTTGGGGGTGATGAGGGATCGGAGTGATCGGTTTGGGGGTGATGAGGGATCGGAGTGATTGGTTTGGGGGTGATGAGGGATCGGAGTGATTGGTTTGGGGGTGATGAGGGATCGGAGTGATTGGTTTGGGGGTGATGAGGGATCGGAGTGATTGGTTTGGGGGTGATGAGGGATCGGAGTGATGGATCGGTTTGGGGGTGATGAGGGATCGGAGTGATTGGTTTGGGGGTGATGAGGGATCGGAGTGATCGGTTTGGGGGTGATGAGGGATCGGAGTGATTGGTTTGGGGGTGAGGAGGGATCGGAGTGATGGATCGGTTTTGGGGTGATGAGGGATCGGAGTGATCGGTTTGGGGGTGAGGAGGGATCGGAGTGATGGATCGGTTTGGGGGTGATGAGGGATCGGAGTGATTGGTTTGGGGGTGATGAGGGATCGGAGTGATTGGTTTGAGGGTGATGAGGGATCGGAGTGATTGGTTTGGGGGTGATGAGGGATCGGAGTGATCGGTTTGGGGGTGATGAGGGATCGGAGTGATGGATCGGTTTTGGGGTGATGAGGGATCGGAGTGATCGGTTTGGGGGTGAGGAGGGATCGGAGTGATGGATTGGTTTGGGGGTGATGAGGGATCGGAGTGATTGGTTTGGGGGTGATGAGGGATCGGAGTGATCGGTTTGGGGGTGATGAGGGATCGGAGTGATTGGTTTGGGGGTGATGAGGGATCGGAGTGATTGGTTTGGGGGTGAGGAGGGATCGGAGTGATTGGTTTGGGGGTGAGGAGGGATCGGAGTGATTGGTTTGGGGGTGATGAGGGATCGGAGTGATGGGTTTGGGGGTGATGAGGGATCGGAGTGATGGGTTTGGGGGTGATGAGGGATCGGAGTGATTGGTTTGGGGGTGATGAGGGATCGGAGTGATTGGTTTGGGGGTGAGGAGGGATCGGAGTGATTGGTTTGGGGGTGATGAGGGATCGGAGTGATTGGTTTGGGGGTGATGAGGGATCGGAGTGATTGGTTTGGGGGTGATGAGGGATCGGAGTGATTGGTTTGGGGGTGATGAGGGATCGGAGTGATTGGTTTGGGGGTGATGAGGGATCGGAGTGATTGGTTTGGGGGTGATGAGGGATCGGAGTGATCGGTTTGGGGGTGATGAGGGATCGGAGTGATTGGTTTGGGGGTGATGAGGGATCGGAGTGATTGGTTTGGGGGTGATGAGGGATCGGAGTGATTGGTTTGGGGGTCATGAGGGATCGGAGTGATTGGTTTGGGGGTGATGAGGGATCGGAGTGATTGGTTTGGGGGTCATGAGGGATCGGAGTGATTGGTTTGGAGGTGATGAGGGATCGGAGTGATGAATCGGTCTGGGGGTGATGAGGGATCGGAGTGATTGGTTTGGGGATGATGAGGGATCGGAGTGATCGGTTTGGGGGTGATGAGGGATCGGAGTGATTGGTTTGGGGGTGATGAGGGATCGGAGTGATCGGTTTGGGGGTGATGAGGGATCGGAGTGATTGGTTTGGGGATGATGAGGGATCGGAGTGATTGGTTTGGGGATGATGAGGGATCGGAGTGATCGGTTTGGGGGTGATGAGGGATCGGAGTGATTGGTTTGGGGGTGATGAGGGATCGGAGTGATTGGTTTGGGGGTGATGAGGGATCGGAGTGATTGGTTTGGGGGTGATGAGGGATCGGAGTGATTGGTTTGGGGGTGAGGAGGGATCGGAGTGATTGGTTTGGAGGTGATGAGGGATCGGAGTGATTGGTTTGGGGGTGATGAGGGATCGGAGTGATGGATCGGTTTGGAGGTGATGAGGGATCGGAGTGATTGGTTTGGGGGTGATGAGGGATCGGAGTGATTGGTTTGGGGGTGATGAGGGATCGGAGTGATTGGTTTGGGGGTGAGGAGGGATCGGAGTGATTGGTTTGGGGGTGATGAGGGATCGGAGTGATCGGTTTGGGGGTGATGAGGGATCGGAGTGATCGGTTTGGGGGTGATGAGGGATCGGAGTGATGGATTGGTTTGGGGGTGATGAGGGATCGGAGTGATCGGTTTGGGGGTGATGAGGGATCGGAGTGATTGGTTTGGGGGTGATGAGGGATCGGAGTGATTGGTTTGGGGGTGATGAGGGATCGGAGTGATCGGTTTGGGGGTGATGAGGGATCGGAGTGATTGGTTTGGGGGTGATGAGGGATCGGAGTGATTGGTTTGGGGGTGATGAGGGATCGGAGTGATTGGTTTGGGGGTGATGAGGGATCGGAGTGATTGGTTTGGGGGTGATGAGAGATCGGAGTGATTGGTTTGGGGGTGATGAGGGATCGGAGTGATTGGTTTGGGGGTGATGAGGGATCGGAGTGATTGGTTTGGGGGTGATGAGGGATCGGAGTGATCGGTTTGGGGGTGATGAGGGATCGGAGTGATGGATTGGTTTGGGGGTGATGAGGGATCGGAGTGATTGGTTTGGGGGTGATGAGGGATCGGAGTGATCGGTTTGGGGGTGATGAGGGATCGGAGTGATTGGTTTGGGGGTGATGAGGGATCGGAGTGATTGGTTTGGGGGTGATGAGGGATCGGAGTGATTGGTTTGGGGGTGATGAGAGATCGGAGTGATTGGTTTGGGGGTGATGAGGGATCGGAGTGATTGGTTTGGGGGTGATGAGGGATCGGAGTGATTGGTTTGGGGGTGATGAGGGATCGGAGTGATTGGTTTGGGGGTGATGAGGGATCGGAGTGATCGGTTTGGGGGTGATGAGGGATCGGAGTGATGGATTGGTTTGGGGGTGATGAGGGATCGGAGTGATTGGTTTGGGGGTGATGAGGGATCGGAGTGATCGGTTTGGGGGTGATGAGGGATCGGAGTGATTGGTTTGGGGGTGATGAGGGATCGGAGTGATTGGTTTGGAGGTGATGAGGGATCGGAGTGATTGGTTTGGAGGTGATGAGGGATCGGAGTGATTGGTTTGGAGGTGATGAGGGATCGGAGTGATTGGTTTGGAGGTGATGAGGGATCGGAGTGATTGGTTTGGGGGTGATGAGGGATCGGAGTGATTGGTTTGGAGGTGATGAGGGATCGGAGTGATTGGTTTGGAGGTGATGAGGGATCGGAGTGATCGGTTTGGGGGTGATGAGGGATCGGAGTGATGGATCGGTTTGGAGGTGATGAGGGATCGGAGTGATTGGTTTGGGGGTGATGAGGGATCGGAGTGATTGGTTTGGGGGTGATGAGGGATCGGAGTGATTGGTTTGGGGGTGAGGAGGGATCGGAGTGATTGGTTTGGGGGTGATGAGGGATCGGAGTGATTGGTTTGGGGGTGATGAGGGATCGGAGTGATTGGTTTGGGGGTGATGAGGGTTCGGAGTGATGGATCGGGGGTGATGAGGGATCGGAGTGATTGGTTTGGGGGTGATGAGGGATCGGAGTGATTGGTTTGGGGGTGATGAGGGATCGGAGTGATTGGTTTGGGGGTCATGAGGGATCGGAGTGATTGGTTTGGGGGTGATGAGGGATCGGAGTGATCGGTTTGGGGGTGATGAGGGATCGGAGTGATGGATCAGTTTGGGGGTGATGAGGGATCGGAGTGATTGGTTTGGAGGTGATGAGGGATCGGAGTGATTGGTTTGGGGGTGATGAGGGATCGGAGTGATGGATCGGTTTGGAGGTGATGAGGGATCGGAGTGATTGGTTTGGGGGTGATGAGGGATCGGAGTGATTGGTTTGGGGGTGATGAGGGATCGGAGTGATTGGTTTGGGGGTGAGGAGGGATCGGAGTGATTGGTTTGGGGGTGATGAGGGATCGGAGTGATCGGTTTGGGGGTGATGAGGGATCGGAGTGATCGGTTTGGGGGTGATGAGGGATCGGAGTGATTGGTTTGGGGGTGATGAGGGATCGGAGTGATCGGTTTGGGGGTGATGAGGGATCGGAGTGATGGGTTTGGGGGTGATGAGGGATCGGAGTGATGGGTTTGGGGGTGATGAGGGATCGGAGTGATTGGTTTGGGGGTGAGGAGGGATCGGAGTGATTGGTTTGGGGGTGATGAGGGATCGGAGTGATGGATCAGTTTGGGGGTGATGAGGGATCGGAGTGATTGGTTTGGGGGTGATGAGGGATCGGAGTGATTGGTTTGGGGGTGATGAGTGATCGGAGTGATTGGTTTGGGGGTGATGAGGGATCGGAGTGATTGGTTTGGAGGTGATGAGGGATCGGAGTGATTGGTTTGGGGGTGATGAGGGATCGGAGTGATGGATCGGTTTGGAGGTGATGAGGGATCGGAGTGATTGGTTTGAGGGTGATGAGGGATCGGAGTGATTGGTTTGGGGGTGATGAGGGATCGGAGTGATTGGTTTGGGGGTGATGAGGGATCGGAGTGATTGGTTTGGGGGTGATGAGGGATCGGAGTGATTGGTTTGGAGGTGATGAGGGATCGGAGTGATTGGTTTGGGGGTGATGAGGGATCGGAGTGATTGGTTTGGGGGTGATGAGGGATCGGAGTGATTGGTTTGGGGGTGATGAGGGATCGGAGTGATCGGTTTGGGGGTGATGAGGGATCGGAGTGATTGGTTTGGGGGTGAGGAGGGATCGGAGTGATTGGTTTGGGGGTGAGGAGGGATCGGAGTGATGGATCGGTTTTGGGGTGATGAGGGATCGGAGTGATCGGTTTGGGGGTGAGGAGGGATCGGAGTGATGGATCGGTTTGGGAGTGATGAGGGATCGGAGTGATTGGTTTGGGGGTGATGAGGGATCGGAGTGATTGGTTTGGGGGTGATGAGGGATCGGAGTGATCGGTTTGGGGGTGATGAGGGATCGGAGTGATTGGTTTGGGGGTGATGAGGGATCGGAGTGATTGGTTTGGGGGTGATGAGGGATCGGAGTGATTGGTTTGGGGGTGATGAGGGATCGGAGTGATTGGTTTGGGGGTGATGAGGGATCGGAGTGATTGGTTTGGGGGTGATGAGGGATCGGAGTGATTGGTTTGGGGGTGATGAGGGATCGGAGTGATTGGTTTGGGGGTGATGAGGGATCGGAGTGATTGGTTTGGAGGTGATGAGGGATCGGAGTGATTGGTTTGTAGGTGATGAGGGATCGGAGTGATTGGTTTGGGGGTGATGAGGGATCGGAGTGATTGGTTTGGGGGTGATGAGGGATCGGAGTGATGGGTTTGGGGGTGAGGAGGGATCGGAGTGATTGGTTTGGGGGTGATGAGGGATCGGAGTGATCGGTTTGGGGGTGATGAGGGATCGGAGTGATTGGTTTGAAGGTGATGAGGGATCGGAGTGGTTGGTTTGGGGGTGATGAGGGATCGGAGTGATTGGTTTGGGGGTGATGAGGAATCGGAGTGATTGGTTTGAAGGTGATGAGGGATCGGAGTGGTTGGTTTGGGGGTGATGAGGGATCGGAGTGATTGGTTTGGGGGTGATGAGGGATCGGAGTGATTGGTTTGGGGGTGATGAGGGATCGGAGTGATGGATTGGTTTGGGGGTGATGAGGGATCGGAGTGATTGGTTTGGGGGTGATGAGGGATCGGAGTGATTGGTTTGGGGGTGATGAGGGATCGGAGTGATTGGTTTGGGGGTGATGAGGGATCGGAGTGATGGATCGGTTTGGGGGTGATGAGGGATCGGAGTGATTGGTTTGGGGGTGATGAGGGATCGGAGTGATTGGTTTGGGGGTGATGAGGGATCGGAGTGATGGATCGGTTTGGGGGTGATGAGGGATCGGAGTGATGGGTTTGGGGGTGATGAGGGATCGGAGTGATTGGTTTGGGGGTGATGAGGGATCGGAGTGATTGGTTTGGGGGTGATGAGGGATCGGAGTGATGGGTTTGGGGGTGATGAGGGATCGGAGTGATGGATCGGTTTGGGGGTGATGAGGGATCGGAGTGATTGGTTTGGGGGTGATGAGGGATCGGAGTGATTGGTTTGGGGGTGATGAGGGATCGGAGTGATTGGTTTGGGGGTGATGAGGGATCGGAGTGATTGGTTTGGGGGTGATGAGGGATCGGAGTGATTGGTTTGGGGGTGAGGAGGGATCGGAGTGATTGGTTTGGGGGTGATGAGGGATCGGAGTGATTGGTTTGGGGGTGATGAGGGATCGGAGTGATTGGTTTGGGGGTGATGAGGGATCGGAGTGATGGGTTTGGGGGTGAGGAGGGATCGGAGTGATTGGTTTGGGGGTGATGAGGGATCGGAGTGATTGGTTTGGGGGTGATGAGGGATCGGAGTGATGGATCGGTTTGGGGGTGATGAGGGATCGGAGTGATGGATCGGTTTGGGGGTGATGAGGGATCGGAGTGATGGATCGGTTTGGGGGTGATGAGGGATCGGAGTGATCGGTTTAGGGGTGAGGAAGGATCGGAGTGATGGATCGGTTTGGGGGTGAGGAGGGATCGGAGTGATTGGTTTGGGGGTGATGAGGGATCGGAGTGATTGGTTTGGGGGTGATGAGGGATCGGAGTGATTGGTTTGGGGGTGATGAGGGATCGGAGTGATTGGTTTGGGGGTGATGAGGGATCGGAGTGATTGGTTTGGGGGTGATGAGGGATCGGAGTGATTGGTTTGGGGGTGATGAGGGATCGGAGTGATTGGTTTGGGGGTGAGGAGGGATCGGAGTGATTGGTTTGGGGGTGATGAGGGATCGGAGTGATTGGTTTGGGGGTGATGAGGGATCGGAGTGATTGGTTTGGGGGTGATGAGGGATCGGAGTGATGGGTTTGGGGGTGATGAGGGATCGGAGTGATTGGTTTGGGGGTGATGAGGGATCGGAGTGATGGGTTTGGGGGTGATGAGGGATCGGAGTGATTGGTCTGGGGGTGATGAGGGATCGGAGTGATTGGTTTGGGGGTGATGAGGGATCGGAGTGATGGGTTTGGGGGTGAGGAGGGATCGGAGTGATTGGTTTGGGGGTGATGAGGGATCGGAGTGATTGGTTTGGGGGTGATGAGGGATCGGAGTGATTGGTTTGGGGGTGATGAGGGATCGGAGTGATCGGTTTGGGGGTGATGAGGGATCGGAGTGATGGATCAGTTTGGGGGTGATGAGGGATCGGAGTGATTGGTTTGGGGGTGATGAGGGATCGGAGTGATTGGTTTGGGGGTGAGGAGGGATCGGAGTGATTGGTTTGGGGGTGATGAGGGATCGGAGTGATGGATCGGTTTGGGGGTGATGAGGGATCGGAGTGATTGGTTTGGGGGTGATGAGGGATCGGAGTGATTGGTTTGGGGGTGATGAGGGATCGGAGTGATTGGTTTGGGGGTGATGAGGGATCGGAGTGATGGATCGGTTTGGGGGTGATGAGGGATCGGAGTGATGGATCGGTTTGGGGGTGATGAGGGATCGGAGTGATGGATCGGTTTGGGGGTGATGAGGGATCGGAGTGATCGGTTTAGGGGTGAGGAAGGATCGGAGTGATGGATCGGTTTGGGGGTGATGAGGGATCGGAGTGATCGGTTTGGGGGTGATGAGGGATCGGAGTGATCGGTTTGGGGGTGATGAGGGATCGGAGTGATTGGTTTGGGGGTGATGAGGGATCGGAGTGATTGGTTTGGGGGTGATGAGGGATCGGAGTGATTGGTTTGGGGGTGATGAGGGATCGGAGTGATCGGTTTGGGGGTGATGAGGGATCGGAGTGATCGGTTTGGGGGTGATGAGGGATCGGAGTGATTGGTTTGGGGGTGATGAGGGATCGGAGTGATTGGTTTGGGGGTGATGAGGGATCGGAGTGATTGGTTTGGGGGTGATGAGGGATCGGAGTGATGGATCGGTCTGGGGGTGATGAGGGATCGGAGTGATTGGTTTGGGGGTGATGAGGGATCGGAGTGATTGGTTTGGGGGTGATGAGGGATCGGAGTGATTGGTTTGGGGGTGATGAGGGATCGGAGTGATTGGTTTGGGGGTGATGAGGGATCGCAGTGATTGGTTCGGGGGTGATGAGGGATCGCAGTGATTGGTTTGGGGGTGATGAGGGATCGGAGTGATTGGTTTGGGGGTGATGAGGGATCGGAGTGATTGGTTTGGAGGTGATGAGGGATCGGAGTGATTGGTTTGGGGGTGATGAGGGATCGGAGTGATTGGTTTGGGGGTGATGAGGGATCGGAGTGATTGGTTTGGGGGTGATGAGGGATCGGAGTGATTGGTTTGGGGGTGATGAGGGATCGGAGTGATTGGTTTGGGGGTGATGAGGGATCGGAGTGATTGGTTTGGGGGTGATGAGGGATCGGAGTGATGGATCGGTTTGGGGGTGATGAGGGATCGGAGTGATCAGTTTGGGGGTGATGAGGGATCGGAGTGATTGGTTTGGGGGTGATGAGGGATTGGAGTGATTGGTTTGGGGGTGATGAGGGATCGGAGTGATTGGTTTGGGGGTGATGAGGGATCGGAGTGATTGGTTTGGGGGTGATGAGGGATCGGAGTGATTGGTTTGGGGGTGATGAGGGATCGGAGTTTTTGGTTTGGGGGTGAGGAGGGATCGGAGTGATTGGTTTGGGGGTGAGGAGGGATCGGAGTGATTGGTTTGGGGGTGATGAGGGATCGCAGTGATTGATTTGGGGGTGATGAGGGATCGGAGTGATGGATCGGTTTGGGGGTGATGAGGGATCGGAGTGATTGGTTTGGGGGTGATGAGGGATCGGAGTGATTGGTTTGGGGGTGATGAGGGATCAGAGTGATTGGTTTGGGGGTGATGAGGGTTCGGAGTGATGGATCGGGGGTGATGAGGGATCGGAGTGATTGGTTTGGGGGTGATGAGGGATCAGAGTGATTGGTTTGGGGGTGATGAGGGATCGGAGTGATTGGTTTGGGGGTGATGAGGGTTCGGAGTGATGGATCGGGGTGATGAGGGATCGGAGTGATTGGTTTGGGGGTGATGAGGGTTCGGAGTGATGGATCGGGGGTGATGAGGGATCGGAGTGATGGATCGGGGGTGATGAGGGATCGGAGTGATTGGTTTGGGGGTGATGAGGGATCAGAGTGATTGGTTTGGGGGTGATGAGGGTTCGGAGTGATGGATCGGGGGTGATGAGGGATCGGAGTGATTGGTTTGGGGGTGATGAGGGATCGGAGTGATTGGTTTGGGGGTGATGAGGGATCGGAGTGATTGGTTTGGGGGTGATGAGGGATCGGAGTGATTGGTTTGGGGGTGATGAGGGATCAGAGTGATTGGTTTGGGGGTGATGAGGGATCGGAGTGATTGGTTTGGGGGTGATGAGGGTTCGGAGTGATGGATCGGGGGTGATGAGGGATCGGAGTGATTGGTTTGGGGGTGATGAAGGATCGGAGTGATGGATCGGGGGTGATGATGGATCAGAGTTATGGATCGTTTGGAGGTGATGAAGGATCGGAGTGATGGATCGGTTTGGAGGGGTCGGAGGGATTTCTATTTTCCTAGAAGGTGCCGTAGCCAAATTGTTTTTGATGTGTGATGGTCTCCAGGGGTCAGAATGGGGCGGGTGATGGGCTCCAAGGAGATGAATGGATGACAGGGAGTGATTTATGGGGCCTTTTGTGTGTCGGGGGCCCCACATCAGCTCAGGAATATGGAAACCAAGCAACCAGCTGCTGGATTATAGAATGGAGATGGGGGGCGGGGGGGGTTGTTGTACACCGGCCCAACACACAGTTCTAGTCTGATGTGGTCACACGACCCCCCAGTGCTCCCTTTTCATGGTGGAAATCTCTGATGGACACGGTCCCTACGTTGCTGGATTACAGATCTGGAGTTGTACCGCCATGATGTCCCGTATTTCCAGATACACTACTATGTCAGAGTATTAGGCAGGTGTGATGCTGGACATGAAGTCTTCCAGACATCAAAGTGTAAGGGTTATTTTTATCAAAGAAAATGGTAAGTAAATGAGGAGAAATCCAATCAATATTTGGGGTGGCCCCCCCCCCCCCCTTTGCCTTCTTGTAGGTAAACTTGCACACCGTGTGTGAAGGAACTTGGCAGGTAAGTTGTTCTATGTACATCTTGGAGAACCAAGCACAGATCTTCTGTGGATGACAACTGCCTCCAATACTTCATCCCAGAGAGACTCCATGATGGTGGGATCGGGGCTCTGTGGGGGCCAAACCATCACTTCCAGGACTTTCTTTACACTGAAGATGGTTCTCAATGACATTGGCTGGATATTTGGGGTGGTTGTCCTGCATTTGGGGCCAGTCGCATGCCTCCCTGATGGTATGGCTTGACAAAGTTTCTGCCTGGATTTCTCAGAATTGGGGGCACCATTAATTGGGTAACGTTGAGGAGCATAGATGCAGTGATGAGCCATAGGAACCTAATGCAACAGATGAAAGACACATCCAGGCTTCCTTCCCTTCCACATCGGAAGATGTCCAGCAGTGCCATCAGCACAGAACTGGAGGAAACCAATGGGATCCAGGTACACCCATCTACTGTCCAGAGAAGTCTGGGGAAATCAGTGGGAACTAAGTACCTCTACTGTCCACAGGAAACCAATGAGACCCAGGTACACCCATCTACTCTCCGGAGGAAACCAGTGGGACCCAGGTACACCCATCTACTGTCCGGAGGAAACCAGTGGGACCCAGGTACACCCATCTACTGTCCGGAGGAAACCAATGGGACCCAGGTACACCCATCTACTGTCCGGAGGAAACCAATGGGACCCAGGTACACCCATCTACTCTCCGGAGGAAACCAGTGGGACCCAGGTACACCCATCCACTGTCCAGAGAAGTCTGGGGAAACCAGTGGGACCTAAGTACCTCTACTGTCCAGAGGAAACCAATGGGACCCAGGTACACCCATCTACTCTCCAGAGGAAACCAATGGGACCCAGGTACACCCATCCACTGTCCAGAGAAGTCTGGGGAAACCAGTGGGACCTAAGTACCTCTACTGTCCAGAGGAAACCAATGGGACCCAGGTACACCCATCTACTCTCCGGAGGAAACCAATGGGACCCAGGTACACCCATCCACTGTCCAGAGAAGTCTGGGGAAACCAGTGGGACCCAGGTACACCCATCTACTGTCCAGAGGAAACCAATGGGACCCAGGTACACCCATCTACTCTCCGGAGGAAACCAATGGGACCCAGGTACACCCATCCACTGTCCAGAGAAGTCTGGGGAAACCAGTGGGACCTAAGTACCTCTACTGTCCAGAGGAAACCAATGGGACCCAGGTACACCCATCTACTGTCCGGAGGAAACCAGTGGGACCCAGGTACACCCATCTACTGTCCGGAGGAAACCAATGGGACCCAGGTACACCCATCTACTCTCCGGAGGAAACCAATGGGACCCAGGTACACCCATCCACTGTCCAGAGAAGTCTGGGGAAACCAGTGGGACCCAGGTAGACCCATCTACTGTCTGGAGGAAACCAATGGGACCCAGGTACACCCATCTACTGTCCGGAGAAGTCTAGTGGGACCCAGGTACACCATCTACTGCTCGCAGAAGATTTGGTCAGGATCAATGGTGTCCTCAATGCTTAGAAATCCAGGCAGAAACGTTGTCATGCCATACCATCAGGGAGGCGTGTGATTGCCCCTAAATTTGTACTGCAGCAGGGCAACCAAACATCCAGCCAATGTCATTAGGAACCATCTTCAGTGTAAAGAAGGGTTCCTGGAAGTGGTGATTTGGCCCCCACAGAGCCCTGATCTCACCATCATGGAGTCCTTCTGGGATGAGGGATTGGAGGTAGCCAACATCCACAGAAGATCTCCAAGATGTACATAGAACAACCTACCTGCCGAGTTCCTTCACACACTGTGTGCAAGCCTACTTAGAAGAAGGCGCGGGGGTGGGGGGGGGGCACCCCAAATATTGATTGGATTTATCTTCATTCCCTTTCCATTTTTTTTCATTGATAATAAAATAAACTATTAACACTTTGATGTCTGGAAGACTTCATTTCCAGCATCACAGCTGACTTTAGCACAGTACTGTATGAGCAGCCAATCAGAGATAACCTTCTGTGGTATAAATAGCCTGAGAAGAACACTGAAATCTGATTGGCGGTCACATTCTGCACTCATATCAGCTGAAACCTGGAGGAAGAGTCTCACACTTGCACTGTCCACCCAGAATGGGAACATCCGAGCAGAGGACGGTTGTATATTAGGAATGACTCCACCTTCATTATCGGACACATTCCCCAGGGTACCCCTCCCCAAGGGGGCTCGTTCCACCCATTAAACAGAAAGATGTTCACATCTCATGTGTGGGTGGAGAGCCCAACCCTGCAGTCTCACTCCTCCTGCTGTATTCTCACTGAGCGCTGTGTACAATGGCTGCATCCAGTGGGGTTGATGTGTGGTTCCCCACCCACCCAATGGTTCTGCTCTTACATAAGGGGGGGGGGCATACAGTAAATGAGGGTGTTGGGGGGGGGCATAGACACGGATGGGGATGACGGTGTCAGTTATGTTGGGGTTCCCCATGGATGCAAATGGAGATGGTGGTGTCAGTTATGTTGGGGCCCCCTATAGATGCAGATGGGTATGAAGGTTTCAGTTGGATCATGTCGGGTTCCCCCATAGATGGGGATGACTGTCAGTTGTTGGATCATGTTGGGGTCCCCCATGGATGGGGATGACGGTGTCAGTTGGATCATGTTGGGGTCCCCCATGGATGAGGATGACAGTGTCAGTTGGATCATGTTGGGGTCCCCCATGGATGGGGAAGATGGTGTCAGTTGGATCATGTTGGGGGTCCCCCATGGATAGAGATGGTGTTGTCAGTTGGATCATGTGCGGGTCCCCCATGGATGGGGATGAAGGTGTCAGTTGGATCATGTTGGGGTCCCTCATGGATGGGGATGAAGGTGTCAGTTGGATCATGTTGGGGTCCCTCATGGATGGGGATGAAGGTGTCAGTTGGATCATGTTGGGGTCCCCCATGGATGGGGATGAAGGTGTCAGTTGGATCATGTTGGGGTCCCTCATAGATGGGGATGAAGGTGTCAGTTGGATCATGTTGGGGTCCCCCATGGATGGGGATGAAGGTGTCAGTTGGATCATGTTGGGGTCCCCCATGGATAGAGATGGTGTTGTCAGTTGGATCATGTGCGGGTCCCCCATGGATGGGGATGAAGGTGTCAGTTGGATCATGTTGGGGTCCCTCATGGATGGGGATGAAGGTGTCAGTTGGATCATGTTGGGGTCCCTCATGGATGGGGATGAAGGTGTCAGTTGGATCATGTTGGGGTCCCCCATGGATGGGGATGAAGGTGTCAGTTGGATCATGTTGGGGTCCCTCATGGATGGGGATGAAGGTGTCATTTGGATCATGTTGGGGTCCCCCATGGATGGGGATGAAGGTGTCAGTTGGATCATGTTGGGGTCCCTCATGGATGGGGATGAAGGTGTCAGTTGGATCATGTTGGGGTCCCCCATGGATGGGGATGAAGGTGTCAGTTGGATCATGTTGGGGTCCCTCATGGATGGGGATGAAGGTGTCAGTTGGATCATGTTGGGGTCCCCCATGGATGGGGATGAAGGTGTCAGTTGGATCATTTTGGGGTCCCTCATGGATGGGGATGAAGGTGTCAGTTGGATCATTTTGGGGTCCCTCATGGATGGGGATGAAGGTGTCAGTTGGATCATGTTGGGGTCCCTCATGGATGGGGATGAAGGTGTCAGTTGGATCATGTTGGGGTCCCTCATGGATGGGGATGAAGGTGTCAGTTGGATCATGTTGGGGTCCCTCATGGATGGGGATGAAGGTGTCAGTTGGATCATGTTGGGGTCCCTCATGGATGGGGATGAAGGTGTCAGTTGGATCATGTTGGGGTCCCCCATGGATGGGGATGAAGGTGTTGGATTATTCGCTGTATTATGTAAACTGATTTAAAGAGCCCCGGTGTTGTCCCTTCCCCCTCCCCCGGACCCCCCTGGGGGGGGCAGAATGCCATCCGCAATGTTCTGCCAGCAGCGCTGCACCTGGATTGGCTGGCGGAGGAGGAAGGCACAGAACGGACACTGGCACCATTGTACATCAGCTCTGAATGGCCCCGGCGCTGACAAAGACGCTTTGACAATGGAGCTCGTTAGGATGCAGAGAGCGGGACGCGCACCAATTCCCTCGTCTTCTGTCCCACTTATAGCGCACACAGAGGCCGGGGCTACGCTCACCACATCTGCCAATCCAGGCTCATTAACCCCTTCATGACGAATCCTGCACGTGAGCCAATGAGAGGCCGACATCTGATTGGCTGCTTAGGGCAGCACAGATGGGCCGGGGCAAATTGGAGGCATAAAAAAAGGGCCCTGACCAAGAAATGAGATGGACATTGGGGGAGATATTTCCGGGTGCGCTCCTGACTTCCTGTCCTGCCAGATATTCATATAATCGGGGTGCCCCTCCCCCACCCAGCACGCTTATCTGGGGAGGACAAATATGATTGGACAAGGTTTTCCGATTTCCCCTCCCCCGAGGTTCCTCCTCCCCCAATCTCATGTCTGTCGGTAACTCACATCGTGGTGGAGCGGAGAGCGGTAACCCGTAGCAACCAGTCTGAGTGGAGGAAGGCGCAATCTGGCTGCTATGGGTTACATCTCTTCACATGACGTCACCTGTTCTCAGGGTAGAGTGACCGATGTGCTCTTATTGGCTGCCACGCTTCCTGCCGCTTACATAAAGGTCGCAGTGTCAGTTGGTTTACGGCCGTTTGTCTTTTGTGACTTTACATAAACAGTTTGTGAATTTGGTTCCTGCAGCTGTGCTCCGCCGTCTGGACGCGGCGAGCGAGAATAGAATGGCGCCATTGTTCTGCTTCCGCCGCTGTCAGTGTATCGTCTGCAGGCTGAGAATCGGATGTGCCGCCAAATATCCCCACCGGGGGCACCCATCTGACAGATTCATGGCCACCAATCAGCCATCACCATTCACAGAACCTGAGAGCTGATTGGAGGCCAATTCACCCACCGCAATAGTCACCCACCGCGATAGTCACCCACAGCCATATATACCCACCATGGTATTCACCCACAGCCATGTTCACCCACAATGGTATTCACCCACCGTGATGGTCACCTACAGCCATATAAAGCCCCCAAGAAATTCACCCACCGTGACAGTCACCCACAGACATGTATACCCACCGTGATAGTCGACCACCGCGATAGTCACCCACAGCCATGCATACCCACCATGATAGTCACCCACCGTGTTTCTCACCTGCAGTGACTGTGACAGACCCAACCAGGACAGAGGCTTTTGGAGGGGACTGCAGGGTGGCCTTTCGCCTGCTTACTATGGGCCCGGGCTTATAGGGGAACACTGCACTGCTCTATGGGAGGGGTGTGCCTGGGCGACCCTTGTAGTAGTCTTGTTTAGGATTCAAGTCCATGCCATCTCAGGGGGTGGGAGATGAGGTGGATCTGTGAGTTCCTGCGCTCCGCGGGGGGTTGGAGATGAGGCAGATCTGTGGGTTCCTGTTTCCTGCAGGGGGTGGGAGATGAGGTGGATGTGTGGGTTTCTGTGCCCCTCAGGGGGTGGGAGATGAGGTGGATGTGTGGATTCCTGTGCCCCTCAGGGGGTGGGAGATGAGGTGGATCTGTGGGTTCCTGTGCCCCGCAGGGGGTGGGAGATGAGGTGGATCTGTGAGTTCCTGCGCCCCGCAGGGGGTTGGAGATGAGGCAGATCTGTGGGTTCCTGTTTCCTGCAGGGGGTGGGAGATGAGGTGGATCTGTGGGTTCCTGTGCCCCTCAGGGGGTGGGAGATGAGGTGGATGTGTGGGTTCCTGCGCCCCGCAGGGGGTTGGAGATGAGGCAGATCTGTGGGTTCCTGTGCCCTGCAGGGGGTTGGAGATGAGGTGGATCTGTGGGTTCCTGTGCCCCTCAGGGAGTGGGAGATGAGGTGGATCTGTGGGTTCCTGCTCCCCGCAGGGGGTTGGAGATGAGGCGGATCTGTGGGTTCCTGTTTCCTGCAGGGGGTGGGAGATGAGGTGGATGTGTGAGTTCCTGTGCCCCGCAGGGGGTGGGAGATGAGGTGGATCTGTGGGTTCCTGTGCCCCTCAGGGGGTGGGAGATGAGGTGGATGTGTGGGTTCCTGCACCCCGCAGGGGGTGGGAGATGAGGTGGATCTGTGGGTTCCTGCGCCCCGCAGGGGGTTGGAGATGAGGCAGATCTGTGGGTTCCTGTTTCCTGCAGGGGGTGGGAGATGAGGTGGATCTGTGGGTTCCTGTGCCCCTCAGGGGGTGGGAGATGAGGTGGATGTGTGGGTTCCTGCGCCCCGCAGGGGGTTGGAGATGAGGCGGATCTGTGGGTTCCTGTGCCCTGCAGGGGGTTGGAGATGAGGTGGATCTGTGGGTTCCTGTGCCCCTCAGGGAGTGGGAGATGAGGTGGATCTGTGGGTTCCTGCTCCCCGCAGGGGGTTGGAGATGAGGCGGATCTGTGGGTTCCTGTTTCCTGCAGGGGGTGGGAGATGAGGTGGATGTGTGAGTTCCTGTGCCCCGCAGGGGGTGGGAGATGAGGTGGATCTGTGGGTTCCTGTGCCCCTCAGGGGGTGGGAGATGAGGTGAATCTGTGGGTTCCTGCGCTCCGCAGGGGGTGGGAGATGAGGTGGATCTGTGGGTTCCTGTGCCCCTCAGGGGGTGGGAGATGAGGTGGATGTGTGGGTTCCTGCGCCCCACAGGGGGTAAGAGATGAGGTGGATCTGTGGGTTCCTGTGCCCCTCAGGGGGTGGAAGATGAGGTGAATCTGTGGGTTCCTGCGCTCCGCAGGGGGTGGGAGATGAGGCGGATCTGTGGGTTCCTGTGCCCCTCAGGGGGTGGGAGATGAGGTGGATGTGTGGGTTCCTGCGCTCCGCAGGGGGTGGGAGATGAGGCGGATCTGTGGGTTCCTGTTTCCTGCAGGGGGTGGGAGATGAGGTGGATGTGTGGGTTTCTGTGCCCCTCAGGGGGTGGGAGATGAGGCAGATCTGTGGATTCCTGTGCCCCTCAGGGGGTGGGAGATGAGGCAGATCTGTGGATTCCTGCGCTCCGCAGGGGGTGGGAGATGAGGCGGATCTGTGGGTTCCTGTGCCCCTCAGGGGGTGGGAGATGAGGCAGATCTGTGGATTCCTGTGCCCCTCAGGGGGTGGAAGATGAGGTGAATCTGTGGGTTCCTGCGCTCCGCAGAGGGTGGGAGATGAGGCGGATCTGTGGGTTCCTGTGCCCCTCAGGGGGTGGGAGATGAGGCAGATCTGTGGGTTCCTGTGCCCCTCAGGGGGTGGGAGATGAGGTGAATCTGTGGGTTCCTGCGCTCCGCAGGGGGTGGGAGATGAGGTGGATGTGTGGGTTCCTGCGCCCCACAGGGGGTAAGAGATGAGGTGGATCTGTGGGTTCCTGTGCCCCTCAGGGGGTGGGAGATGAGGTGAATCTGTGGGTTCCTGCGCTCCGCAGGGGGTGGGAGATGAGGTGGATCTGTGGGTTCCTGTGCCCCTCAGGGGGTGGGAGATGAGGCAGATCTGTGGGTTCCTGTGCCCCTCAGGGGGTGGGAGATGAGGTGAATCTGTGGATTCCTGCGCTCCGCAGGGGGTGGGAGATGAGGTGGATCTGTGAGTGTCTGTGCCTAGCAGAGAGTGGAAGATGAGGTGGATCTGTGAGTGTCTGTGCCTAGCAGAGAGTGGAAGATGAGGTGGATCTGTGGGTTCCTGTTCCCTGCAGGGGGTGGGAGATGAGGTGGATCTTTCATGTGGCCATGCCATACTACTCCTCTGAGGATCTACTTCCCTTTCCTATGCCTGAGTGTGGCTTTGTGGACGGTTCCCCAATCTGTGTCGGTCTACTTCCCGGAGGATCACCTCCCCTTGTGTCTTATCGTTACCTTCAACTGTTCACCCACGGTGTCCCCACTGCTCCCCCCATGACCTGCTTATCTGTGGTGTCCCCACTGCTCCCCCGTGACCTGCTTATCTGTGGTGTTCTCACTACTCCCCCGTGACCTTCTTATCTGTGGTGTCCTCACTGCTCCCCCGTGACCTGCTTATCTGTGGTGTCCTCACTGCTCCCCGTGACCTACTTATCTGTGGTGTCGTCACTACTCCCCCGTGACCTGTTTATCTGTGGCGTCCTCACTACTCCCCCGTGACCTGCTTATCTGTGGTGTCCTCACTACTCCCCCATGACCTGCTTATCTGTGGTGTCCTCACTACTCCCCCGTGACTTGCTTATCTGTGGTGTCCTCACTGCCCCCCCCGTGACCTGCTTATCTGTGGTGTCCTCACTGCCCCCCCGTGACCTTCTTATCTGTGGTGTCCTCACTGTCCCCCAGTAACCACCTTATCTGTGGTGTCCTCACTGCCCCCGTGACCTGCTTATCTGTGGTGTCCTCACTGCCCCCCTGTGACCTTCTTATCTGTGGTGTCCTCACTGCCCCCATGACCTGCTTATCTGTGGTGTCCTCACTGCCCCCCGTAACCTGCTTATCTGTGGTGTCCCCACTACTCCTCCGTGACCTGCTTATCTGTGGTGTCCCCACTACTCCTCCGTGACCTGCTTATCTGTGGTATCCTCACTGCCCCCCCCATGACCTGCTTATCTGTGGTGTCCCCACTGCTCCCCCTGTGACCTTCTTATCTGTGGTGTCCTTACTGCCCCCCGTGACCTGCTTATCTGTGGTGTCCTCACTACCCCCCCGTGACCTTCTTATCTGTGGCGTTCCCACTGCTCCTCCGAGACCTGCTTATCTGTGGCGTCCTCACTACTCCCCCATGACCTGCTTATCTGTGGTGTCCTCACTACTCCCCCGTGACTTGCTTATCTGTGGTGTCCTCACTACTCCCCCATGACCTGCTTATCTGTGGTGTCCTCACTACTCCCCCGTGACCTGCTTATCTGTGGTGTCCTCACTGCTCCCCCGTGACCTGCTTAACTGTGGTGTCCCCCCGTGACCTGCTTATCTGTGGCATCCCCGCTACTCCCCCGTGACCTGCTTATCTGTGGTGTCCCCACTACTCCCCCGTGACCTGCTTATCTGTGGTGTCCTCACTGCTCCCCCGTGACCTGCTTATCTGTGGTGTCCTCACTTCTCCCCCGTGACCTGCTTATCTGTGGTGTCCCCACTACTCCCCCGTGACCTGCTTATCTGTGGTGTCCCCACTACCCCCCATGACCCGCTTATCTGTGGTGTCCCCACTACTCCCCCGTGACCTTTTTATCTGTGGTGTCCTCACTACTCCCCCCATGACCTACTTATCTGTGGTGTCCCCACTGCTCCCCCGTGCCCTGCTTATCTGTGGCATCCCCACTGGTCCCCCGTGACCTGATTATCTGTGGTGTCCTCACTGCTCCCCCCATGACCTGCTTATCTGCGGTGTCCCGACTGCTTCCTCATGACCTGCTTATCTGTGGTGTCCCCACTACTCCCCCGTGACCTGCTTATCTGTGGCATCCCCACTGCTCCCCCGTGACCTGCTTATCTGTGGCGTCCTCACTCCTCCCTCGTGACCTGCCTATCTGTGGTGTCCCCACTGCTCCCCCGTGACCTGCTTATCTGTGGTGTCCTCACTGCCCCCGTGACCTGCTTATCTGTGGTGTCCCCACTGCTCCCCCGTGACCTGCTTATCTGTGGTGTCCTCACTGCTCCCCCGTGACCTGCTTATCTGTGGTGTCTCCCCGTAACCTGCTTATCTGTGGTGTCCTCACTGCTCCCCCGTGACCTTCTTATCTGTGGTGTCCTCACTGCTCCCCCATGACCTGCTTATCTGTGGTGTCCCCCCGTGACCTGCTTATCTGTGGCATCCCCACTACTCCCCCGTGACCTGCTTATCTGTGGTGTCCCCACTACTCCCCCGTGACCTGCTTATCTGTGGTGTCCTCACTGCTCCCCCGTGACCTGCTTATCTGTGGTGTCCTCACTTCTCCCCCGTGACCTGCTTATCTGTGGTGTCCCCACTACTCCCCCGTGACCTGCTTATTTGTGGTGTCCTCACTGCTCCCCCGTGACCTGCTTATCTGTGGTGTCCTCACTTCTCCCCCGTGACCTGCTTATCTGTGGTGTCCTCACTGCTCCCCCGTGACCTGCTTATCTGTGGTGTCCCCACTACTCCCCCGTGACCTGCTTATCTGTGGTGTCCTCACTGCTCCCCCGTGACCTGCTTATCTGTGGTGTCCTCACTGCTCCCCCGTGACCTGCTTATCTGTGGTGTCCTCACTGCTCCCCCGTGACCTGCTTATCTGTGGTGTCCTCACTACTCCCCCGTGACCTGCTTACCTGTGGTGTCCTCACTGCTTCCTCATGACCTGCTTATCTGTGGTGTCCCCACTACTCTCCCGTGACCTGCTTATCTGTGGCGTCTCCACTGCTCCCCCGTGACCTGCTTATCTGTGGTGTCCCCACTGCTCCCCCGTGACCTGCTTATCTGTGGTGTCCCCACTGCTCCCCCGTGACCTGCTTATCTGTGGTGTCCTCACTGCTCCCCCGTGACCTGCTTGTCTGTGGTGTCTCCCCGTGACCTGCTTAACTGTGGTGTCCTCACTGCTCCCCGGTGACCTTCTTATCTGTGGTGTCCTCACTGCTCCCCCGTGACCTGCTTAACTGTGGTGTCCCCCCGTGACCTGCTTATCTGTGGCATCCCCGCTACTCCCCCGTGACCTGCTTATCTGTGGTGTCCCCACTACTCCCCCGTGACCTGCTTATCTGTGGTGTCCTCACTTCTCCCCCGTGACCTGCTTATCTGTGGTGTCCCCACTACTCCCCCGTGACCTGCTTATCTGTGGTGTCCTCACTGCTCCCCCGTGACCTGCTTATCTGTGGTGTCCTCACTTCTCCCCTGTGACCTGCTTATCTGTGGTGTCCTCACTGCTCCCCCGTGACCTGCTTATCTGTGGTGTCCCCACTACTCCCCCGTGACCTGCTTATCTGTGGTGTCCCCCCATGTCCTTCTTATCTGCGGTGTCCCCACTGCTCCCTCATGACCTGCTTATCTGTGGTGTCCCCACTACTCATCCGTGACCTGCTTATCTGTGGCGTCCTCACTACCCCCCGTGACCTGCTTATCTGTGGTGTCCTCACTACTCCCCCTCCCGTGACCTGCTTATCTGTGGCGTCCTCACTACTCCCCCGTAACCTTTTTATCTGTGGTGTCCCCACTGCTCCCCCGTGACCTTCTTATCTGCGGTGTCCTCACTGCTCCCCCGTGACCTTTTTATCTGCGGTGTCCCCACTGCTCCCCCGTGACCTTCTTATCTGCAGTGTCCTCACTACTCCCCCGTGACCTGCTTCTCTGTGGTGTTCCCACTGCTCCCCCGTGACCTGCTTATCTGTGGCGTCCCCACTGCTCCCCCGTGACCTGCTTATCTGTGGCGTCCTCACTCCTCCCCCCATGACCTGCTTATCTGTGGTGTCCTTTCTGCTCCTCCAGTGACCTGCTTATCTGTGGTGTCCTTTCTGCTCCTTCAGTGACCTGCTTATCTGTGTGGTGTCCCCATTGCTCCCCCCATGACCTTCTTTTCTATGGTGTCCCCACTGTTTCCCCCCCCGTGACCTGCTTATCTGTGGTGTCCCCACTACTCCCCCGTGACCTGCTTATCTGTGGTGTCCCCACTGCTCCCCCTGTGACCTTCTTTTCTGTGGTGTTCCCACTGCTCCCCCGTGACCTTCTTATCTGTGGCGTCCCCACTGCTCGCCCGTGACCTGCTTATCTGTGTTGTCCTCACTGCTCCCCCGTGACCTTATCTGTGTTATCCTCACTGCTCCCCCGTGACCTGCTTATCTGTGGTGTCCTCACTACTCCCCCGTGACCTGCTTATCTGTGGTGTCCCCACTACTCCGCCATGACCTGCTTAACTGTGGTGTCCTCACTGCTTCCCCGTGACCTGCTTATCTGTGGTGTCCTCACTGCTCCCCCGTGACCTTCTTATCTGTGGTGTCCTCATTGCTCCCCCGTGACCTTCTTATCTGTGGTGTCCTCACTGCTCCCCCGTGACCTGCTTAAACGTGGTGTCCTCACTACTCCCCCCTGACCTGCTTATCTGTGGTGTCCCCACTACTCCGCCGTGACCTGCTTATCTGTGGTGTCCCCACTACTCCGCCGTGACCTGCTTAACTGTGGTGTCCTCACTGCTTCCCCGTGACCTACTTATCTGTGGTGTCGTCACTACTCCCCCGTGACCTGCTTATCTGTGGTGTCCTCACTGCCCCCCCGTGACCTTCTTATCTGTGGTGTCCTCACTGCCCCCATGACCTGCTTATCTGTGGTGTCCTCACTGCCCCCCGTGACCTGCTTATCTGTGGTGTCCCCACTGCTCCCCCCATGACCTGCTTATGTGTGGCGTCCTCACTACTCCCCCGTGACCTGCTTATCTGTGGTGTCCCCACTGCTCCCCCCGTGACCTGCTTATCTGTGGTGTCCCCACTGCTCCCCCCGTGACCTGCTTATCTGTGGCGTCCTCACTGCTCCCCCCGTGACCTGCTTATCTGTGGCGTCCTCACTACTCCCCCGTGACCTGCTTATCTGTGGTGTCCTCACTACTCCCCCGTGACCTGCTTATCTGTGGTGTCCCCATTGCTCCCCCCATGACCTGTTTATCTGTGGCGTCCTCACTACTCCCCCGTGACCTGCTTATCTGTGGTGTCCTCACTGCCCCCCCCCGTGACCTTCTTATCTGTGGGACCTCACTGCCCCCGTGACCTGCTTATCTGTGGTGTCCTCACTGCCCCCGTGACCTGCTTATCTGTGGTGTCCTCACTGCCCCCCGGTGACCTTCTTATTTGTGGTGTCCTCACTGCCCCCGTGACCTGCTTATCTGTGGTGTCCTCACTGCACCCCCCCGTAACCTTCTTATCTGTGGTGTCCCCACTGCCCCCATGACCTGCTTATCTGTGGTGTCCTCACTGCCCCCCGTGACCTGCTTATCTGTGGTGTCCTCACTACTCCCCCGTGACCTGCTTATCTGTGGTGTCCTCACTACTCCCCCGTGACCTGCTTATCTGTGGCGTCCTCACTGCTCCCCCCGTGACCTGCTTATCTGTGGTGTCCTCACTCCCCCCCCCCCGTGATGACCTTATCTGTGGTGTCCTCACTGCCCCCGTGACCTTCTTATCTGTGGTGTCCCCACTGCTCCCCCCGTGACCTTCTTATCTGTGGTGTCCCCACTGCTCCCCCCGTGACCTTCTTATCTGTGGTGTCCCCACTGCTCCCCCCGTGACCTTCTTATCTGTGGTGTCCTCACTGCCCCCCGTGACCTGCTTATCTGTGGTGTCC
The DNA here is from genome assembly GCF_042186555.1 of Aquarana catesbeiana. Lineage (NCBI taxonomy): Eukaryota > Metazoa > Chordata > Amphibia > Anura > Ranidae > Aquarana > Aquarana catesbeiana. The sequence goes on along the minus strand of NC_133336.1, from coordinate 218,302,294 downwards.
TCACTACCCCCCCCGTGACCTGCTTATCTGTGGTGTCTTCACTGCTCCCCCCCGTGACCTTATCTGTGGTGCCCTCACTGCCCCCGTGACCTGCTTATCTGTGTTGTCCTCACTACCCCTCCCGTGACCTGCTTATCTGTGGTGTCCCCACTGCTCCCCCCGTGACCTTCTTTTCTGTGTGTCCCCACTGCTCCCCCGTGACCTGCTTATCTGTGGCGTCCTCACTCCTCCCCCTTGACCTGCTTATCTGTTTTGTCCTTTCTGCTCCTCCAGTGACCTGCTTATCTGTGGTGTCCTTTCTGCTCCTTCAGTGACCTGCTTATCTGTGTGGTGTCCCCATTTCTCCCCCCATGACCTTCTTTTCTATGGTGTCCCCACTGTTCCCCCCGTGACCTGCTTATCTGTGGTGTCCCCACTTCTCCCCCGTGACCTTCTTTTCTGTGGTGTCCCCACTGCTTGCCCGTGACCTTCTTATCTGTGGTGTCCTCACTGCTCCCCCGTGACCTTCTTATCTGTGGTGTCCCCCCATGACCTGCTTATCTGTGGCATCCTCACTGCTCCCCCGTGAACTGCTTATCTGTGGTGTCCTTTCTGCTCCTCCAGTGACCTTCTTATCTGTGGTGTCCTCACTGCTCCCCCGTGACCTTTTCTGTGGTGTCCCCACTGCTCCCTCCATGACCTGCTTATCTGTGGTGTCCCCACTGCTCCCCCCATGACCTTCTTTTCTATGGTGTCCCCACTGTTCCCCCCCCTGTGACCTTCTTATCTGTGGTGTCCCCCTGTGAACTGCTTATCTGTGGTGTCCCCACTACCCCCATGACCCGCTTATCTGTGGTGTCCCCACTACTCCCCCGTGACCTTTTTATCTGTGGTGTCCTCACTACTCCCCCCGTGACCTACTTATCTATGGTGTCCCCACTGCTCCCCCGTGACCTGCTTATCTGTGGTGTCCTCACTGCTCCCCCGTGACCTTCTTATCTGTGGTGTCCTCACTGCTCCCCCGTGACCTTCTTATCTGTGGTGTCCTCACTGCTCCCCCGTGACCTGCTTATCTGTGGTGTCTCCCCGTGACCTGCTTAACTGTGGTGTCCTCACTGCTCCCCCGTGACCTGTTTATCTGTGGTGTCCTCCCGTGACCTGCTTATCTGTGGTGTCCCCACTGCTCCCCCCGTGACCTTCTTTTCTGTGTGTCCCCACTGCTCCCCCGTGACCTGTTTATCTGTGGTGTCCCCCCATGACCTGCTTATCTGTGGCATCCTCACTGCTCCCCCGTGATCTGCTTATCTGTGGTGTCCTTTCTGCTCCTCCAGTGACCTTCTTATCTGTGGTGTCCTCACTGCTCCCCCGTGACCTTTTCTGTGGTGTCCCCACTGCTCCCTCCATGACCTGCTTATCTGTGGTGTCCCCACTGCTCCCCCCATGACCTTCTTTTCTATGGTGTCCCCACTGTTCCCCCCCCCCGTGACCTTCTTATCTGTGGTGTCCCCCTGTGACCTGCTTATCTGTGGTGTCCCCACTACCCCCCATGACCCGCTTATCTGTGGTGTCCCCACTACTCCCCCGTGACCTTTTTATCTGTGGTGTCCTCACTACTCCCCCGTGACCTACTTATCTGTGGCATCCCCACTGCTCCCCCGTGACCTGCTTATCTGTGGTGTCCTCACTGCTCCCCCGTGACCTTCTTATCTGTGGTGTCTTCACTGCTCCCCCGTGACCTGCTTATCTGTGGTGTCTCCCCGTGACCTGCTTAACTGTGGTGTCCTCACTGCTCCCCCGTGACCTGTTTATCTGTGGTGTCCCCCCGTGACCTGCTTATCTGTGGCGTCCCCAATACTCCCCCGTGACCTGCTTATCTGTGGCGTCCCCACTACTCCCCCGTGACCTGCTTATCTGTGGTGTCCCCACTACTCCCCCGTGACCTGCTTATCTGTGGTGTCCTCACTGCTCCCCCGTGACCTGCTTATCTGTGGTGTCCTCACTGCTCCCCCGTGACCTGCTTACCTGTGGTGTCCTCACTGCTCCCCCATGACCTGCTTATCTGTGGTGTCCTCACTGCTCCCCCATGACCTGCTTATCTGTGGTGTCCCCACTACTCCCCTGTGACCTGCTTATCTGTGGTGTCCCCCCATGTCCTTCTTATCTGTGGTGTCCTCACTGCTCCCCCCATGACCTGCTTATCTGCGGTGTCCCCACTGCTTCCTCATCACCTGCTTATCTGTGGTGTCCCCACTACTCCCCCGTGACCTACTTATCTGTGGCATCCCCACTGCTCCCCCGTGACCTGCTTATCTGTGGCGTCCTCACTCCTCCCCCATGACCTGCCTATCTGTGGTGTCCTCGCTGCTCCCCTGTGACCTGCTTATCTGTGGTGTCCTCGCTGCTCCCCCGTGACCTGCTTATCTGTGGTGTCCCCACTACTCCCCCGTGACCTGCTTATCTGTGGTGTCCCCACTACTCCCCCGTGACCTGCTTATCTGTGGTGTCCCCACTACTCCCCTGTGACCTGCTTATCTGTGGTGTCCCCCCATGTCCTTCTTATCTGTGGTGTCCTCACTGCTCCCCCCATGACCTGCTTATCTGCGGTGTCCCCACTGCTTCCTCATGACCTGCTTATCTGTGGTGTCCCCACTACTCCCCCGTGACCTGCTTATCTGTGGCATCCCCAATGCTCCCCCGTGACCTGCTTATCTGTGGCGTCCTCACTCCTCCCCCCATGACCTGCCTATCTGTGGTGTCCTCACTGCTCCCCCGTGACCTGCTTATCTGTGGTGTCCTCACTGCTCCCCCGTGACCTGCTTACCTGTGGTGTCCTCACTGCTCCCCCGTGACCTGCTTATCTGTCCCCACTACTCCCCCGTGACCTGCTTATCTGTGGTGTCCCCACTGCTTCCTCGTGACCTGCTTATCTGTGGTGTCCCCACTACTCCCCCGTGACCTGCTTATCTGTGGCGTCCCCACTGCTCCCCCATGATCTGCTTATCTGTGGTGTCCTCACTGCTCCCCCGTGACCTGCTTATCTGTGGTGTCCTCACTGCTCCCCCATGACCTGCTTATCTGTGGTGTCTCCCCGTGACCTTCTTATCTGTGGTGTCCTCACTGCTCCCCCGTGACCTTCTTATCTGTGGTGTCCTCACTGCTCCCCCGTGACCTGCTTATCTGTGGTGTCCCCCCCGTGACCTGCTTATCTGTGGCATCCCCACTACTCCCCCGTGACCTGCTTATCTGTGGTGTCCCCACTATTCCCCCGTGACCTGCTTATCTGTGGTGTCCTCACTGCTCCCCCGTGACCTGCTTATCTGTGGTGTCCTCACTTCTCCCCCGTGACCTGCTTATCTGTGGTGTCCTCACTGCTCCCCCGTGACCTGCTTATCTGTGGTGTCCTCACTTCTCCCCTGTGACCTGCTTATCTGTGGTGTCCTCACTGCTCCCCCGTGACCTGCTTATCTGTGGTGTCCCCACTACTCCCCCATGACCTGCTTATCTGTGGTGTCTCCCCATGACCTGCTTATCTGTGGTGTCCCCACTACTCACCCGTGACCTGCTTATCTGTGGCGTCCTCACTACCCCCCGTGATCTGCTTATCTGTGGCGTCCTCACTACTCCCCCTCCCATGACCTGCTTATCTGTGGCGTCCTCACTACTCCCCCGTAACCTTTTTATCTGTGGTGTCCCCACTGCTCCCCCGTGACCTTCTTATCTGCGGTGTCCTCACTGCTCCCCCGTGACCTTTTTATCTGCGGTGTCCCCACTGCTCCCCCGTGACCTTCTTATCTGCGGTGTCCTCACTGCTCCCCCGTGACCTTCTTATCTGCGGTGTCCTCACTGCTCCCCCGTGACCTTCTTATCTGTGGTGTCCTCACTGCTCCTCCGTGTCCTGCTTATCTGTGGGGTCCCCCCATGACCTTCTTATCTGTGGTGTCCTCACTACTCCCCCGTGACCTGCTTCTCTGTGGTGTCCCCACTGCTCCCCCGTGACCTGCTTATCTGTGGCGTCCTCACTCCTCCCCCCGTGACCTGCTTATCTGTGATGTCCTTTCTGCTCCTCCAGTGACCTGCTTATCTGTGGTGTCCTTTCTGCTCCTTCAGTGACCTGCTTATCTGTGTGGTGTCCCCATTGCTCCCCCCATGACCTTCTTTTCTATGGTGTCCCCACTGTTCCCCCTGTGACCTTCTTTTCTGTGGTGTCCCCACTGCTCCCCCGTGACCTTCTTATCTGTGGCGTCCCCACTGCTCGCCCGTGACCTGCTTATCTGTGGCGTCCTCACTCCTCCCCCGTGACCTGCTTATCTGTGTTGTCCTCACTGCTCCCCCGTGACCTTATCTGTGTTGTCCTCACTGCTCCCCCGTGACCTGCTTATCTGTGTTGTCCTCACTGCTCCCCCGTGACCTGCTTATCTGTGGTGTCCTCACTGCTCCCCCGTGACCTGCTTATCTGTGGTGTCCTCACTGCTCCCCCGTGACCTGCTTACCTGTGGTGTCCTCACTGCTCCCCCATGACCTGCTTATCTGTGGTGTCCTCACTGCTCCCCCATGACCTGCTTATCTGTGGTGTCCCCACTACTCCCCTGTGACCTGCTTATCTGTGGTGTCCCCCCATGTCCTTCTTATCTGTGGTGTCCTCACTGCTCCCCCCATGACCTGCTTATCTGTGGTGTCCCCACTACTCCCCCGTGACCTACTTATCTGTGGCATCCCCACTGCTCCCCCGTGACCTGCTTATCTGTGGTGTCCCCACTACTCCCCCGTGACCTGCTTATCTGTGATGTCCTTTCTGCTCCTCCAGTGACCTGCTTATCTGTGGTGTCCTTTCTGCTCCTTCAGTGACCTGCTTATCTGTGTGGTGTCCCCATTGCTCCCCCCATGACCTTCTTTTCTATGGTGTCCCCACTGTTCCCCCCGTGACCTGCTTATCTGTCCCCACTACTCCCCCGTGACCTGCTTATCTGTGGTGTCCCCACTGCTTCCTCATGACCTGCTTATCTGTGGTGTCCCCACTACTCCCCCGTGACCTGCTTATCTGTGGCGTCCCCACTGCTCCCCCGTGACCTGCTTATCTGTGGTGTCCTCACTGCTCCCCCGTGACCTGCTTATCTGTGGTGTCCCCACTGCTCCCCCGTGACCTGCTTATCTGTGGTGTCCTCACTGCTCCCCCATGACCTGCTTATCTGTGGTGTCTCCCCGTGACCTTCTTATCTGTGGTGTCCTCACTGCTCCCCCGTGACCTGCTTATCTGTGGTGTCCCCCCCGTGACCTGCTTATCTGTGGCATCCCCACTATTCCCCCGTGACCTGCTTATCTGTGGTGTCCCCACTATTCCCCCGTGACCTGCTTATCTGTGGTGTCCTCACTGCTCCCCCGTGACCTGCTTATCTGTGGTGTCCTCACTTCTCCCCCGTGACCTGCTTATCTGTGGTGTCCCCACTACTCCCCCGTGACCTGCTTATCTGTGGTGTCCTCACTGCTCCCCCGTGACCTGCTTATCTGTGGTGTCCTCACTTCTCCCCTGTGACCTGCTTATCTGTGGTGTCCTCACTGCTCCCCCGTGACCTGCTTATCTGTGGTGTCCCCAATACTCCCCCATGACCTGCTTATCTGTGGTGTCTCCCCATGACCTGCTTATCTGCGGTGTCCCCACTGCTCCTTCATGACCTGCTTATCTGTGGTGTCCCCACTACTCACCCGTGACCTGCTTATCTGTGGCGTCCTCACTACCCCCCGTGACCTGCTTATCTGTGGCGTCCTCACTACTCCCCCGTAACCTTTTTATCTGTGGTGTCCCCACTGCTCCCCCGTGACCTTCTTATCTGCGGTGTCCTCACTGCTCCCCCGTGACCTTTTTATCTGCGGTGTCCCCACTGCTCCCCCGTGACCTTCTTATCTGCGGTGTCCTCACTGCTCCCCCGTGACCTTCTTATCTGCGGTGTCCTCACTGCTCCCCCGTGACCTTCTTATCTGTGGTGTCCTCACTGCTCCTCCGTGTCCTGCTTATCTGTGGGGTCCCCCCATGACCTTCTTATCTGTGGTGTCCTCACTACTCCCCCGTGACCTGCTTCTCTGTGGTGTCCCCACTGCTCCCCCGTGACCTGCTTATCTGTGGCGTCCCCACTGCTCCCCCGTGACCTGCTTATCTGTGGCGTCCTCACTCCTCCCCCCGTGACCTGCTTATCTGTGATGTCCTTTCTGCTCCTCCAGTGACCTGCTTATCTGTGGTGTCCTTTCTGCTCCTTCAGTGACCTGCTTATCTGTGTGGTGTCCCCATTGCTCCCCCCATGACCTTCTTTTCTATGGTGTCCCCACTGTTCCCCCCGTGACCTGCTTATCTGTGGTGTCCCCACTGCTCCCCCTGTGACCTTCTTTTCTGTGGTGTCCCAACTGCTCCCCCGTGACCTTCTTATCTGTGGCGTCCCCACTGCTCGCCCGTGACCTGCTTATCTGTGGCGTCCTCACTCCTCCCCCGTGACCTGCTTATCTGTGTTGTCCTCACTGCTCCCCCGTGACCTGCTTATCTGTGTTGTCCTCACTGCTCCCCCGTGACCTGCTTATCTGTGGTGTCCCCACTACTCCCCCGTGACCTGCTTATCTGTGGCGTCCTCACTCCTCCCCCATGACCTGCCTATCTGTGGTGTCCTCACTGCTCCCCCGTGACCTGCTTATCTGTGGTGTCCTCACTGCTCCCCCGTGACCTGCTTATCTGTGGTGTCCCCACTACTCCCCCGTGACCTGCTTATCTGTGGTGTCCCCACTACTCCCCCGTGACCTGCTTAACTGTGGTGTCCTCACTGCTCCCCCGTGACCTGCTTATCTGTGGTGTCCCCCCGTGACCTGCTTATCTGTGGCATCCCCACTACTCCCCCGTGACCTGCTTATCTGTGGTGTCCCCACTATTCCCCCGTGACCTGCTTATCTGTGGTGTCCTCACTGCTCCCCCGTGACCTGCTTATCTGTGGTGTCCTCACTTCTCCCCCGTGACCTGCTTATCTGTGGTGTCCCCACTACTCCCCCGTGACCTGCTTATCTGTGGTGTCCTCACTGCTCCCCCGTGACCTGCTTATCTGTGGTGTCCTCACTTCTCCCCTGTGACCTGCTTATCTGTGGTGTCCTCACTGCTCCCCCGTGACCTGCTTATCTGTGGTGTCCCCACTACTCCCCCATGACCTGCTTATCTGTGGTGTCTCCCCATGACCTGCTTATCTGCGGTGTCCCCACTGCTCCTTCATGACCTGCTTATCTGTGGTGTCCCCACTACTCACCCGTGACCTGCTTATCTGTGGCGTCCTCACTACCCCCCGTGACCTGCTTATCTGTGGCGTCCTCACTACTCCCCCTCCCATGACCTGCTTATCTGTGGCGTCCTCACTACTCCCCCGTAACCTTTTTATCTGTGGTGTCCTCACTGCTCCCCCGTGACCTGCTTATCTGTGGTGTCCTCACTGCTCCCCCGTGACCTGCTTAACTGTGGTGTCCTCACTACTCCCCCGTGACCTGCTTATCTGTGGTGTCCCCACTACTCCGCCATGACCTGCTTAACTGTGGTGTCCTCACTGCTTCCCCGTGACCTGCTTATCTGTGGTGTCCTCACTGCTCCCCCGTGACCTTCTTATCTGTGGTGTCCTCATTGCTCCCCAGTGACCTTCTTATCTGTGGTGTCCTCACTGCTCCCCCGTGACCTGCTTAACCGTGGTGTCCTCACTACTCCCCCGTGACCTGCTTATCTGTGGTGTCCCCACTACTCCGCCGTGACCTGCTTATCTGTGGTGTCCCCACTACTCCGCCGTGACCTGCTTATCTGTGGTGTCCCCACTACTCCGCCGTGACCTGCTTAACTGTGGTGTCCTCACTGCTTCCCCGTGACCTGCTTATCTGTGGTGTCCTCACTGCTCCCCCGTGACCTGCTTATCTGTGGTGTTCTCACTGCTCCCCCGTGACCTTCTTATCTGTGGTGTCCTCATTGCTCCCCCGTGACCTTCTTATCTGTGGTGTCCTCACTGCTCCCCCATGACCTGCTTATCTGTGGTGTCCCCACTACTCCCCTGTGACCTGCTTATCTGTGGTGTCCCCCCATGTCCTTCTTATCTGTGGTGTCCTCACTGCTCCCCCCATGACCTGCTTATCTGCGGTGTCCCCACTGCTTCCTCATGACCTGCTTATCTGTGGTGTCCCCACTACTCCCCCGTGACCTACTTATCTGTGGCATCCCCACTGCTCCCCCGTGACCTGCTTATCTGTGGCGTCCTCACTCCTCCCCCATGACCTGCCTATCTGTGGTGTCCTCACTGCTCCCCCGTGACCTGCTTATCTGTGGTGTCCTCACTGCTCCCCCGTGACCTGCTTATCTGTGGTGTCCCCACTACTCCGCCATGACCTGCTTAACTGTGGTGTCCTCACTGCTTCCCCGTGACCTGCTTATCTGTGGTGTCCTCACTGCTCCCCCGTGACCTTCTTATCTGTGGTGTCCTCATTGCTCCCCCGTGACCTTCTTATCTGTGGTGTCCTCACTGCTCCCCCGTGACCTGCTTAACCGTGGTGTCCTCACTACTCCCCCGTGACCTGCTTATCTGTGGTGTCCCCACTACTCCGCCGTGACCTGCTTAACTGTGGTGTCCTCACTACTCCCCCGTGACCTGCTTATCTGTGGTGTCCCCACTACTCCGCCATGACCTGCTTAACTGTGGTGTCCTCACTGCTTCCCCGTGACCTGCTTATCTGTGGTGTCCTCACTGCTTCCCCGTGACCTGCTTATCTGTGGTGTCCTCACTGCTCCCCCGTGACCTGCTTATCTGTGGTGTTCTCACTGCTCCCCCGTGACCTTCTTATCTGTGGTGTCCTCATTGCTCCCCCGTGACCTTCTTATCTGTGGTGTCCTCACTGCTCCCCCATGACCTGCTTATCTGTGGTGTCCCCACTACTCCCCTGTGACCTGCTTATCTGTGGTGTCCCCCCATGTCCTTCTTATCTGTGGTGTCCTCACTGCTCCCCCCATGACCTGCTTATCTGCGGTGTCCCCACTGCTTCCTCATGACCTGCTTATCTGTGGTGTCCCCACTACTCCCCCGTGACCTACTTATCTGTGGCATCCCCACTGCTCCCCCGTGACCTGCCTATCTGTGGTGTCCTCACTGCTCCCCCGTGACCTGCTTATCTGTGGTGTCCTCACTGCTGCCCCGTGACCTGCTTATCTGTGGTGTCCCCACTACTCCCCCGTGACCTGCTTATCTGTGGTGTCCCCACTACTCCCCCGTGACCTGCTTATCTGTGGTGTCCCCACTACTCCCCTGTGACCTGCTTATCTGTGGTGTCCCCCCATGTCCTTCTTATCTGTGGTGTCCTCACTGCTCCCCCTATGACCTGCTTATCTGCGGTGTCCCCACTGCTTCCTCATGACCTGCTTATCTGTGGTGTCCCCACTACTCCCCCGTGACCTGCTTACCTGTGGTGTCCTCACTGCTCCCCCGTGACCTGCTTATCTGTCCCCACTACTCCCCCGTGACCTGCTTATCTGTGGTGTCCCCACTGCTTCCTCATGACCTGCTTATCTGTGGTGTCCCCACTACTCCCCCGTGACCTGCTTATCTGTGGCGTCCCCACTGCTCCCCCGTGACCTGCTTATCTGTGGCGTCCCCACTGCTCCCCCGTGATCTGCTTATCTGTGGTGTCCTCACTGCTCCCCCGTGACCTGCTTATCTGTGGTGTCCCCACTGCTCCCCCGTGACCTGCTTATCTGTGGTGTCCTCACTGCTCCCCCATGACCTGCTTATCTGTGGTGTCTCCCCGTGACCTTCTTATCTGTGGTGTCCTCACTGCTCCCCCGTGACCTGCTTATCTGTGGTGTCCCCCCCGTGACCTGCTTATCTGTGGCATCCCCACTACTCCCCCGTGACCTGCTTATCTGTGGTGTCCCCACTATTCCCCCGTGACCTGCTTATCTGTGGTGTCCTCACTGCTCCCCCGTGACCTGCTTATCTGTGGTGTCCTCACTTCTCCCCCGTGACCTGCTTATCTGTGGTGTCCCCACTACTCCCCCGTGACCTGCTTATCTGTGGTGTCCTCACTGTTCCCCCGTGACCTGCTTATCTGTGGTGTCCTCACTTCTCCCCTTTGACCTGCTTATCTGTGGTGTCCTCACTGCTCCCCCGTGACCTGCTTATCTGTGGTGTCCCCCCATGTCCTTCTTATCTGTGGTGTCCTCACTGCTCCCCCTATGACCTGCTTATCTGCGGTGTCCCCACTGCTTCCTCATGACCTGCTTATCTGTGGTGTCCCCACTACTCCCCCATGACCTGCTTACCTGTGGTGTCCTCACTGCTCCCCCGTGACCTGCTTATCTGTCCCCACTACTCCCCCGTGACCTGCTTATCTGTGGTGTCCCCACTGCTTCCTCATGACCTGCTTATCTGTGGTGTCCCCACTACTCCCCCGTGACCTGCTTATCTGTGGCGTCCCCACTGCTCCCCCGTGACCTGCTTATCTGTGGCGTCCCCACTGCTCCCCCGTGATCTGCTTATCTGTGGTGTCCTCACTGCTCCCCCGTGACCTGCTTATCTGTGGTGTCCCCACTGCTCCCCCGTGACCTGCTTATCTGTGGTGTCCTCACTGCTCCCCCATGACCTGCTTATCTGTGGTGTCTCCCCGTGACCTTCTTATCTGTGGTGTCCTCACTGCTCCCCCGTGACCTGCTTATCTGTGGTGTCCCCCCCGTGACCTGCTTATCTGTGGCATCCCCACTACTCCCCCGTGACCTGCTTATCTGTGGTGTCCCCACTATTCCCCCGTGACCTGCTTATCTGTGGTGTCCTCACTGCTCCCCCGTGACCTGCTTATCTGTGGTGTCCTCACTTCTCCCCCGTGACCTGCTTATCTGTGGTGTCCCCACTACTCCCCCGTGACCTGCTTATCTGTGGTGTCCTCACTGTTCCCCCGTGACCTGCTTATCTGTGGTGTCCTCACTTCTCCCCTTTGACCTGCTTATCTGTGGTGTCCTCACTGCTCCCCCGTGACCTGCTTATCTGTGGTGTCCCCACTACTCCCCCATGACCTGCTTATCTGTGGTGTCTCCCCATGACCTGCTTATCTGCGGTGTCCCCACTGCTCCTTCATGACCTGCTTATCTGTGGTGTCCCCACTACTCACCCGTGACCTGCTTATCTGTGGCGTCCTCACTACCCCCCGTGACCTGCTTATCTGTGGTGTCCTCACTGCTCCCCCATGACCTGCTTATCTGTGGTGTCTCTCCGTGACCTTCTTATCTGTGGTGTCCTCACTGCTCCCCCGTGACCTGCTTATCTGTGGTGTCCCCCCCGTGACCTGCTTATCTGTGGCATCCCCACTACTCCCCCGTGACCTGCTTATCTGTGGTGTCCCCACTATTCCCCCGTGACCTGCTTATCTGTGGTGTCCTCACTGCTCCCCCGTGACCTGCTTATCTGTGGTGTCCTCACTTCTCCCCCGTGACCTGCTTATCTGTGGTGTCCCCACTACTCCCCCGTGACCTGCTTATCTGTGGTGTCCTCACTGCTCCCCCGTGACCTGCTTATCTGTGGTGTCCTCACTTCTCCCCTGTGACCTGCTTATCTGTGGTGTCCTCACTGCTCCCCCGTGACCTGCTTATCTGTGGTGTCCCCACTACTCCCCCATGACCTGCTTATCTGTGGTGTCTCCCCATGACCTGCTTATCTGCGGTGTCCCCACTGCTCCTTCATGACCTGCTTATCTGTGGTGTCCCCACTACTCACCCGTGACCTGCTTATCTGTGGCGTCCTCACTACCCCCCGTGACCTGCTTATCTGTGGCGTCCTCACTACTCCCCCTCCCATGACCTGCTTATCTGTGGCGTCCTCACTACTCCCCCGTAACCTTTTTATCTGTGGTGTCCCCACTGCTCCCCCGTGACCTTCTTATCTGCGGTGTCCTCACTGCTCCCCCGTGACCTTTTTATCTGCGGTGTCCCCACTGCTCCCCCGTGACCTTCTTATCTGCGGTGTCCTCACTGCTCCCCCGTGACCTTCTTATCTGCGGTGTCCTCACTGCTCCCCCGTGACCTTCTTATCTGTGGTGTCCTCACTGCTCCTCCGTGTCCTGCTTATCTGTGGGGTCCCCCCATGACCTTCTTATCTGTGGTGTCCTCACTACTCCCCCGTGACCTGCTTCTCTGTGGTGTCCCCACTGCTCCCCCGTGACCTGCTTATCTGTGGCGTCCCCACTGCTCCCCCGTGACCTGCTTATCTGTGGCGTCCTCACTCCTCCCCCCGTGACCTGCTTATCTGTGATGTCCTTTCTGCTCCTCCAGTGACCTGCTTATCTGTGGTGTCCTTTCTGCTCCTTCAGTGACCTGCTTATCTGTGTGGTGTCCCCATTGCTCCCCCCATGACCTTCTTTTCTATGGTGTCCCCACTGTTCCCCCCGTGACCTGCTTATCTGTGGTGTCCCCACTGCTCCCCCTGTGACCTTCTTTTCTGTGGTGTCCCCACTGCTCCCCCGTGACCTTCTTATCTGTGGCGTCCCCACTGCTCCCCCGTGACCTTCTTATCTGTGGCGTCCTCACTCCTCCCCCGTGACCTGCTTATCTGTGTTGTCCTCACTGCTCCCCCGTGACCTTATCTGTGTTGTCCTCACTGCTCCCCCGTGACCTGCTTATCTGTGTTGTCCTCACTGCTCCCCCGTGACCTGCTTATCTGTGGTGTCCTCACTGCTCCCCCGTGACCTGCTTATCTGTGGTGTCCTCACTGCTCCCCCGTGACCTGCTTACCTGTGGTGTCCTCACTGCTCCCCCATGACCTGCTTATCTGTGGTGTCCTCACTGCTCCCCCATGACCTGCTTATCTGTGGTGTCCCCACTACTCCCCTGTGACCTGCTTATCTGTGGTGTCCCCCCATGTCCTTCTTATCTGTGGTGTCCTCACTGCTCCCCCCATGACCTGCTTATCTGCGGTGTCCCCACTGCTTCCTCATGACCTGCTTATCTGTGGTGTCCCCACTACTCCCCCGTGACCTACTTATCTGTGGCATCCCCACTGCTCCCCCGTGACCTGCTTATCTGTGGCGTCCTCACTCCTCCCCCATGACCTGCCTATCTGTGGTGTCCTCACTGCTCCCCCGTGACCTGCTTATCTGTGGTGTCCTCACTGCTCCCCCGTGACCTGCTTATCTGTGGTGTCCCCACTACTCCCCCGTGACCTGCTTATCTGTGGTGTCCCCACTACTCCCCCGTGACCTGCTTATCTGTGGTGTCCCCACTACTCCCCTGTGACCTGCTTATCTGTGGTGTCCCCCCATGTCCTTCTTATCTGTGGTGTCCTCACTGCTCCCCCCATGACCTGCTTATCTGCGGTGTCCCCACTGCTTCCTCATGACCTGCTTATCTGTGGTGTCCCCACTACTCCCCCGTGACCTGCTTATCTGTGGCATCCCCACTGCTCCCCCGTGACCTGCTTATCTGTGGCGTCCTCACTCCTCCCCCATGACCTGCCTATCTGTGGTGTCCTCACTGCTCCCCCGTGACCTGCTTATCTGTGGTGTCCTCACTGCTCCCCCGTGACCTGCTTATCTGTGGTGTCCCCACTACTCCCCCGTGACCTGCTTATCTGTGGTGTCCTCACTGCTCCCCCGTGACCTGCTTACCTGTGGTGTCCTCACTGCTCCCCCGTGACCTGCTTATCTGTCCCCACTACTCCCCCGTGACCTGCTTATCTGTGGTGTCCCCACTGCTTCCTCATGACCTGCTTATCTGTGGTGTCCCCACTACTCCCCCGTGACCTGCTTATCTGTGGCGTCCCCACTGCTCCCCCGTGATCTGCTTATCTGTGGTGTCCTCACTGCTCCCCCGTGACCTGCTTATCTGTGGTGTCCTCACTGCTCCCCCGTGACCTGCTTATCTGTGGTGTCTCCCCGTGACCTTCTTATCTGTGGTGTCCTCACTGCTCCCCCGTGACCTGCTTATCTGTGGTGTCCCCCCCGTGACCTGCTTATCTGTGGCATCCCCACTACTCCCCCGTGACCTGCTTATCTGTGGTGTCCCCACTATTCCCCCGTGACCTGCTTATCTGTGGTGTCCTCACTGCTCCCCCGTGACCTGCTTATCTGTGGTGTCCTCACTTCTCCCCCGTGACCTGCTTATCTGTGGTGTCCCCACTACTCCCCTGTGACCTGCTTATCTGTGGTGTCCTCACTGCTCCCCCGTGACCTGCTTATCTGTGGTGTCCTCACTTCTCCCCTGTGACCTGCTTATCTGTGGTGTCCTCACTGCTCCCCCGTGACCTGCTTATCTGTGGTGTCCCCACTACTCCCCCATGACCTGCTTATCTGTGGTGTCTCCCCATGACCTGCTTATCTGCGGTGTCCCCACTGCTCCTTCATGACCTGCTTATCTGTGGTGTCCCCACTACTCACCCGTGACCTGCTTATCTGTGGCGTCCTCACTACCCCCCGTGACCTGCTTATCTGTGGTGTCCTCACTGCTCCCCCATGACCTGCTTATCTGTGGTGTCTCCCCGTGACCTTCTTATCTGTGGTGTCCTCACTGCTCCCCCGTGACCTGCTTATCTGTGGTGTCCCCCCCGTGACCTGCTTATCTGTGGCATCCCCACTACTCCCCCGTGACCTGCTTATCTGTGGTGTCCCCACTATTCCCCCGTGACCTGCTTAACTGTGGTGTCCTCACTGCTCCCCCGTGACCTGCTTATCTGTGGTGTCCTCACTTCTCCCCCGTGACCTGCTTATCTGTGGTGTCCTCACTTCTCCCCCGTGACCTGCTTATCTGTGGTGTCCCCACTACTCCCCCGTGACCTGCTTATCTGTGGTGTCCTCACTGCTCCCCCGTGACCTGCTTATCTGTGGTGTCCTCACTTCTCCCCTGTGACCTGCTTATCTGTGGTGTCCTCACTGCTCCCCCGTGACCTGCTTATCTGTGGTGTCCCCACTACTCCCCCATGACCTGCTTATCTGTGGTGTCTCCCCATGACCTGCTTATCTGCGGTGTCCCCACTGCTCCTTCATGACCTGCTTATCTGTGGTGTCCCCACTACTCACCCGTGACCTGCTCATCTGTGGCGTCCTCACTACTTCCCCTCCCATGACCTGCTTATCTGTGGCGTCCTCACTACTCCCCCGTAACCTTTTTATCTGTGGTGTCCCCACTGCTCCCCCGTGACCTTTTTATCTGCGGTGTCCTCACTGCTCCCCCGTGACCTTTTTATCTGCGGTGTCCCCACTGCTCCCCCGTGACCTTCTTATCTGCGGTGTCCTCACTGCTCCCCCGTGACCTTCTTATCTGCGGTGTCCTCACTGCTCCCCCGTGACCTTCTTATCTGTGGTGTCCTCACTGCTCCTCCGTGTCCTGCTTATCTGTGGGGTCCCCCCATGACCTTCTTATCTGTGGTGTCCTCACTACTCCCCCGTGACCTGCTTATCTGTGGCGTCCCCACTGCTCCCCCGTGACCTGCTTATCTGTGGCGTCCTCACTCCTCCCCCCGTGACCTGCTTATCTGTGATGTCCTTTCTGCTCCTCCAGTGACCTGCTTATCTGTGGTGTCCTTTCTGCTCCTTCAGTGACCTGCTTATCTGTGTGGTGTCCCCATTGCTCCCCCCATGACCTTCTTTTCTATGGTGTCCCCACTGTTCCCCCCGTGACCTGCTTATCTGTGGTGTCCCCACTGCTCCCCCTGTGACCTTCTTTTCTGTGGTGTCCCCACTGCTCCCCCGTGACCTTCTTATCTGTGGCGTCCCCACTGCTCGCCCGTGACCTGCTTATCTGTGGCGTCCTCACTCCTCCCCCGTGACCTGCTTATCTGTGTTGTCCTCACTGCTCCCCCGTGACCTGCTTATCTGTGTTGTCCTCACTGCTCCCCCGTGACCTGCTTATCTGTGGTGTCCTCACTGCTCCCCTGTGACCTGCTTATCTGTGGTGTCCTCACTGCTCCCCCATGACCTGCTTAACTGTGGTGTCCTCACTACTCCCCCGTGACCTGCTTATCTGTGGTGTCCCCACTACTCCGCCATGACCTGCTTAACTGTGGTGTCCTCACTGCTTCCCCGTGACCTGCTTATCTGTGGTGTCCTCACTGCTCCCCCGTGACCTTCTTATCTGTGGTGTCCTCATTGCTCCCCCGTGACCTTCTTATCTGTGGTGTCCTCACTGCTCCCCCGTGACCTGCTTAACCGTGGTGTCCTCACTACTCCCCCGTGACCTGCTTATTTGTGGTGTCCCCACTACTCCGCCGTGACCTGCTTATCTGTGGTGTCCCCACTACTCCGCCGTGACCTGCTTATCTGTGGTGTCCCCACTACTCCGCCGTGACCTGCTTAACTGTGGTGTCCTCACTGCTTCCCCGTGACCTGCTTATCTGTGGTGTCCTCACTGCTCCCCCGTGACCTGCTTATCTGTGGTGTTCTCACTGCTCCCCCGTGACTTTCTTATCTGTGGTGTCCTCATTGCTCCCCCGTGACCTTCTTATCTGTGGTGTCCTCACTGCTCCCCCGTGACCTGCTTAACCGTGGTGTCCTCACTACTCCCCCGTGACCTGCTTATCTGTGGTGTCCCCACTACTCCGCCGTGACCTGCTTATCTGTGGTGTCCCCACTGCTCCCCCGTGACCTTCTTATCTGTGGTGTGGTTCAACAGCATCCTTCCTGTACCCAAAAGTCTGCCAATAAACGCCCACATGTCATGTTCTGTGTGATCTGGCACTGCGCTTCTAGTTCTTCAGTCTCCCACCACCATATGCACCCACCACCATATTCACCCACCTCCATATGCACCCACCTCCATATTCACCCACCACCATATTCACCCACCACCATATTCACCCACCTCCATATGCACCCACCTTCATATTCACCCACCACGATATTCACCCACCTCCATATTCACCCACCTCCATATGCACCCACCTCCATATTCACCCACCACCATATTCACCCACCACCATATTCACCCACCTCCATATGCACCCACCTTCATATTCACCCACCATATTCACCCACCACGATATTCACCCACCTCCATATTCACCCAATGGGATAATCATTGGTTTTTAGCCTTACCTCCATCTATGAGGGTTCTTCAGAAAGTTTCTGTACTTTTTTAACACTATTAAATCTATAAAAGTCCGGAAACTTTTTGAAGACCCCTCGTATCCCCCCCGCCGTCTCTCAGTGCGATATTCATCATTACAGATCTTTGGAGGACATCGGCACGATCTGATATTCAGGGTGGAAATTGGTGGAAAGTATTTCAGAAAATAACATCGACCCCCAACCCCCCTCCCCCAGGTGGATTTCAGTGTCGGGAACGTTCGTTCTGGTCGGTGTTGAGGTGTTTGTGCCGTGAGCGGAGTGAGGAAAGGTTGTCCTGTGTGCAAAGCGCAGATAGAAGCTGGACAGTCAGAGTATCAAGAGATTTGGTGAGGTTTAGTCATCGACTGAATTCATCCGATAGACAAACCAGCCATATCCA